>NC_041384.1:227491564-227563992 GCF_002162155.2 Triticum dicoccoides | reverse complement strand
TGCTAGGCCTTTAACCCGCGCCACTGAAAGGGTTTTTCCCTAGTAGTGGTGGTCCATTGCCGAATAAGCCTTTAATCTAAAATATCTCCTAACTAAATTTAAAATATTTCATAACTAAATCTGAACTACACTTTTCTTTGAATCCACTCCGCCGACAACTTTCTCATGCCACATAACCCTAACTAAGTCCAAATATGCCCTAACTAAATCCGAATTACACTTCCTTTCAATCGAAATCTAGTCACAACTTTCTCATATCACATATCCTAAACCCTAATCAAATCTGAGTGTACCGATACGATGCAGAAGGGACTAGCCAAGATTAGAGATGGCTAGGCACTTACATCTCAGAGGTCGACGCGAAGATCCGGCGCGATAAAGTTGATGTACGGTGGTGAGGATGATTTGGCCTTGCATTGGGGAAGGGGGCATCGAATTGGGGAAGGAGCGGATTAGGCGGCTCCTTGGAAGATCTGGTGTTGCATAACCCGAGGGGGATCGCGTGGAGGGGGGGAGGAGGAGGAGGAGGGAGTGTCACGGCGAGTGCACGCGGCGGCGTCGAGAGCGGCGATGTGTTCGCTGGAGACTAGGGCTTGAGAGGGGATGAGGAACCGCTCTAACCCAAATTCAAATGACCACACACGATGACGTTTAGTTATAATTAAGTGCCATGTTAATGATATTGAGTTAATTCAAAATTTTAGGAAGATAATACCCCTATACTTAATTGGTCCAATTGAACTTAAGTAATTTTTTAGGTCGTAAATATCTTTGGGCTCTAATAAGGCTCAGCTCAGTTAGTCTCATCCCGTTGGATCACGCATATAATACACACGTTCTCTGGTGTATTGCAACGCACAGTAAAATTGTCCTTCCTGTAGAGTGAACTCACCCGTGTACCATCGTGTGAAGGTAATCCAAGTGTATCACGGTCAGACATGCTACTAGGTGAGAATATCTTCCCCACGTGAGACGCAGCTTGTTTAAGCTGTGAGGCGTCGGAGGTCAAGGAGTACGTCAATCTAGCTTAGCTCGTTTGACTAATGGGCCACTCCAACCATCATCGCATTCAAGCGGACAGCGGTTCCCGTTAAATATAGAGTTAAGCCAGCTGTTGTGTCGGGTCCATGCATGATGCATCATCATACTCCCTCTGTCCGGAAATACTTGTCATCAAAATAAACAAAAGGGGATGTATCTAGATGTATTTTAGTTCTACATACATTCCTTTTTATTCATTTTGATGACAAGTATTTTCGGACGGAGGGAGTATTAGACAGAGCTTAGCTTGCTCCTGAAAAAGTTGATGGGAGATTGCGTGGTTTGAACAACACATGCAGGTTCGTTGGACCCGAGGCACGGCAGCATTCCTATATGTGTCCTATCCGCTAGCTGTTCGTGCGTGCATGTGCGACGGCACCTGTAGACTAACTAATGCCGCGCCGTGCGCTGTAACGCTGTGCCCCATCGTCGTGGTGATGCGTATGAGAATGAGACGACACCAGTCCAAGATTCCACTGATTAATCGCGACATATACCATTATTAAAGGTCGGATTAGGTAGTCTAATTGCAGGTCCTCGTGGAAGCTGTCCTTTCCATGGCTATGTCGCTGCTACATCCTGCATGGTGATGTTGTGACTGTCATAGTGTGCGGTTTTTGATTAGGCGCCTTGGGCATTCATGGTTTGATTGGAGAATGCTATCGGTGAGGGATCATGCTTGTGGTGCACAACACATGTGCAGAGAGACAGAGAGCGATTCCTATGTAGATCTGCAGCCAGGATGCATGATCCGCCCCCGGATCAAGGAATCCGATGAAGATATATGGGTTTCAACATAATTAATGGTGTAGTCCCGATAGGATTAGCGAGTAAACGGGAAAAGGAGAACAGCTAAACGTGGCCAAATGGTCACAACTGACAAGGTTAACTGACAATAACACCCTGTTTAATCGGACGTGGGGGCACTGCACATGTACATCAGTACATTCCATGCGAAAAAATGACTGTTGTCCAAGACATTCTGGCGGGAACAACAGATCATTACGGTCTCCGTGTTAATTGTAAGATTGAATAGAACTATGTTTTTTATATAATTGTAGCCGTATATATGAGATTATATAGGAGGGTACAAACCGACTAAGGCTATTACAAAATGACTAGGACTTCTAATTAACTTGAGATCCAAGTAATAGTCTAACATCCCCCGCAATATCAACGGAAGGCTCGACGATGTTGAAACTGAATCGAATGTCTTCAAACTGTGTAGTAGCCAGGCCTTTTGTAAATATATCAGCAAATTAAGCTGTAGTAGGAACGTGAAGGACCCGAACTTGTCCGAGAGCCACCTTCTCGCGAACAAAATGAATGTGAATCTCGATGTGTTTAGTCCGTCGATGTTGAACAGGATTCCCAGACATGTAGACAGCTGATATGTTATCACAATAAACAATGGTAGCCTGTTCAATTGGTCGATGTAACTCTAAGAGCAACTGACGGAGCCAAATAGTATCAGCAACAGCATGTGCCACTGCACGGTACTCAGCTTCAGCGGACGAGCGGGAGACCGTTACCTGCTTTTCAAGGACCAAGAAATCAAATTATTACCAAGAAAAACACAGAAACTAGATGTAGATCGTCGAGTGTCTCGACAACCAGCCCAGTCTGCATCAAAATACGCGGTGAGAGAAGTAGGAGAAGAATTATTGATGTGGATACCATGATCAAAAGTACCTTTCAAATACCGAAGAATACGTTTGACGTGATTATAGTGAGGAAGACGAGGATCATGCATGTAGAGACAGGCTTGCTGGACACCAAAAGAGATTTCAGGACGAGTGATGGTTAGATATTGGAGGGCACTAGTGAGGCTAAGATAAAGAGTAGTATCGGGAAAAGGTTCACCAGTAGCAAAGAGTTTGAAACTGGTGTCGACAGGGATGCGAGAAGATTGACAGTCAAGCATACCAGCATGATTGAGAAGATCAAAAATGTATTGCCGTTGGGAAAGAAAAAGACTAGAAGAATCCCGAAGAACAGTAATACCCAAGGAAGTGATGAAGAAGACCAGGATCGGTCATAGAGTACTCAACGCGAAGTTGAGTAATAATATGGTCCAAAAAGTCTTGAGAAGATGCATTGAGAATGATTTCATCAACGTAGAGGAGTAAGTAGGCAATTTCAGAATTGTAATGGCAGACAAAGAGAGATGTGTCCAAAAGAGAAGGAAGAAAGCCTATTGTTTGAATGAAGGAGGAGAAATGTTGGGTAACGTAGCAGAAATTCAAAAAATTTCCTACGTAACACCAAGATCTATCTATGGAGAGACCAGCAACGAGTAGAAAGAGAGGAGAGTTTGCATCTACATACCCTTGTAGATCGCTAAGCGGAAGCGTTCAAGTGAACGGGGTTGATGGAGTCGTACTCGTCGTGATTCAGATCACCGATGATCAAGTGCCGAACGGACGGCACCTCCGCGTTCAACACACGTACAGCCCGGTGACGTCTCCCACGCCTTGATCCAGCAAGGAGAGAGGGAGAGGTTGAGGAAGACTCCATCCAACAGCAGCACAACGGCGTGGTGGTGGTGGAGGAGCGTGGCAATCCCGCAGGGCTTCGCCAAGCACCATGGGAGAGGAGATGTGTCACGGGAGGGAGAGGGAGGCAACCAAAGGCCTTAGGTGTTATTGCTCCTCCTTTTCCCCACTATATATAGGGCCAAGGGAGAGGGGGAGGGCGCAGCCTTGCCCCCTCCTCCAAGGAAGGGGGTGCGGCTAAGGATGGGGAGGAGTCCATCCTCCCCAAGGCACCTCGGAGGTGCCTTCCCCCTTTAGGACTCTTCCCTCTCCAAGTTTCCTTGCGCATGGGCCTCTTGGGGCTGGTGCCCTTGGCCCATGTAGGCCAAGGCGCACCCCCTAGAGCCCATGTGGCCCCCCGGGGCAGGTGGCCCCACCCGGTGGGCCCCCGGGACCCTTTCGGTGGTCCCGGTACAATACCGATGACCCCGAAACTTGTCCCGATTGCCGAAACAGGACTTCCTATATATAAATCTTTACCTCCGGACCATTCCGGAACTCCTCGTGACGTCCGGGATCTCATCCGGGACTCCGAACAACATTCGGTAACCACATACAAGCTTCCTTTATAACCCTAGCGTCATCGAACCTTAAGTGTGTAGACCCTACGGGTTCGGGAGACATGCAGACATGACCGAGACGTTCTCCGGTCAATAACCAACAGCGGGATCTGGATACCCATGTTGGCTCCCACATGTTCCACGATGATCTCATCGGATGAACCACGATGTCAAGGACTCAATCGATCCCGTATACAATTCCCTTTGTCTAGCGGTATTTTACTTGCCCGAGATTCGATCGTCGGTATCCAATACCTTGTTCAATCTCGTTACCGGCAAGTCACTTTACTCATTCCGTAACACATCATCCCGTGATCAACTCCTTGGTCACATTGCGCATTTGATGATGTCCTACCGAGTGGGCCCAGAGATACCTCTCCGTTTACACGGAGTGACAAATCCCAGTCTCGATCCGCATAAAACAATAGATACTTTCGGAGATACCTGTAGTGCACCTTTATAGTCACCCAGTTACGTTGTGACGTTTGATACACCCAAAGCACTCCTACGGTATCCAGGAGTTACACGATCTCATGGTCAAAGGAAGAGATACTTGACATTGGCAAAGCTCTAGCAAACGAACTACACGATCTTTGTGCTATGCTTAGGATTGGGTCTTGTCCATCACATCATTCTCCTAATGATGTGATCCCGTTATCAACGACATCCAATGTCCATAGCCAGGAAACCATGACTATCTGTTGATCACAACGAGCTAGTCAACTAGAGGCTCACTAGGGACTTATTGTGGTCTATGTATTCACACGTGTATTACGATTTCCGGATAATACAGTTATAGCATGAATAAAAGACAATCATCATGAACAAGGAAATATAATAATAATACTTTTATTATTGCCTCTAGGGCATATTTCCAACAGTCTCCCACTTGCACTAGAGTCAATAATCTAGTTCACATCGCCATGTGATTAACACTCACAGGTCACATCGCCATGTGACTAATACCCAAGAGTTTACTAGAGTCAGTAGTCTAGTTCACATCACTATGTGATTGACACTCAATGAGTTTTTATGTTTGATCATGTTGCTTGTGAGAGAGGTTTTAGTCAACGGGTCTGAACCTTTCAGATCCGTGTGTGCTTTACAAATCTCTATGTCATCTCCTAGATGCAGCTACCACGCTCTATTTGGAGCTATTCCAAACAACTGTTCTACTTGGAGCTATTCTAAATTATTGCTCCATTATATGTATCCGGTCTCTCTACTCAGAGCTATCCGGATAGGTGTCAAGCTTGCATCGACGTAACCCTTTACGACGAACTCTTTATCACCTCCATAACCGAGAAAATTCCTTAGTCCACTAGTTACTAAGGATAACTTTGACCGCTGTCCTATGATCCATTCATGGATCACTCTTGTACCCCTTGACTGACTCATGGCAAGGCACACTTCAGGTGCGGTACTCAGCATGGCATATTGTAGAGCCTATGTCTTAAGCATAGGGGACGACCTTCGTCCTTTCTCTCTATTCTGCCGTGGTCGAGCTTTAAGTCTTAACTTCATACCTTACAACTCAGGCAAGAACTCCTTCTTTGACTGGTCCATCTTGAACACCTTCAAGATCATGTCAAGGTATGTGCTCATTTGAAAGTATTATTGAGCATTTTGATCTATCCTTATAGATCTTGATGCTCAATGTTCAAGTAGCTTAATCCAGGCTTTCCATTGAAAAACACTTTCAAAATAACCCTATATGCTTTCCAGAAATTCTACGTCATTTCTGATCAACAATATGTCAACAACATATACTCATCAGAAATTCTATAGTGCTCCCACTCACTTCTTTGGAAATACAAGTTTCTCATAAACTTTGTACAAACTCAAAATCTTTGATCATCATCAAAGCATACATTCCAACTCCGAGATGCTCACTCCAGTCCTTAGAAGGATTGCTGGAGCTTTGCATACTTATTAGCATCCTTAGGATCGACAAAAACTTTCTGATTGTATTACCTACAATCTTTCCTCACGAAAACTGGTAAGGAAACTCGTTTTGATATCCATCTGCCAGATTTCATAAATACAGCTAATGCTAACATGAATCCGACGGACTTTAATCATCGCTACGGATGAGAAAATCTCATTGTAGTCAACTCCTTGAACTTGTGAAAAAACACTTCGCCACAAGTCGAGCTTCATGGATGGTGACATTACCATCCATGTCCGTCTTCTTCTTAAAGATCCATTTATCTTAATGGCTTGCCGATCATCGGGCAAGTCCACCAAAGTCCATGCTTTGTTCTGATATATGGATACTATCTCGGATTTCATGGCTTCTAACCATTTGTCGGAATTCGGGCCCACCATCGCTTCTCCATAGCTCGTAGGTTCATTGTTGTCTAGCAACATGACCTTCAAGACAGGATCACCTTACCACTCCGAAGTAGTACGTGTCCTTGTCGTCCTACGAGGTTTGGTAGTGACTTGATCCGAAGTTTCATGATCAATATCATAAGCTTCCACTTCAATTGGTGTAGGTGCCACAGGAACAACTTCCTGTGCCCTGCCACACACTAGTTGAAGAGACGGTTCAATAACCTCATCAAGTCTCCACCATCCTCCCACTCAACTCTTTCGAGAGAAACCTTTCCTCGAGAAAGGACCCGATTCAAGAAACAATTCATATTGTTTTCGGATCTGAGACAGGAGGTATACCCAACTATTTTTGGGTGTCCTATGAAGATGTATTTTATCCGCTTTGGGTTCGAGCTTAATCCTGAAACTTTTTCACATAAGCGTCGCAGCCCCAAACCTTTAAGAAACGACAACTTAGGTTTCTCTAAACCATAATTCATACGGTGTCATCTCAACGGAATTATGTGGTGCCCTATTTAAAGTGAATGTGGTTGTCTCTAATGCCTAACCCATGAACGATAGTGGTAATTCGATAAGAGACATCATGGTACGCACCATATCCAATAGGGTGCAACTATGATGTTCGGACACACCATCACACTATGGTGTTCCAGGCGGTATTAATTGCGGAACAATTTCCACAATGTCTTAATTGTGTGCCAAAACCCGTAACTCAGATATTCATCTCTATGATCATATCATAGACATTTTATCCTCTTGTCACAATGATCTTCTACTTCACTCTGAAATTACTTGAACCATTCAATAATTCAGACTTGTGTTTCATCAAGTAAATATTCTCAACATCCACTCGAATCATCTGTGAAGTAAGAACATAACGATATTCACTGCATGCCTCAGCACTCATTGGACTACACACATCAAAATGTGTTATTCCAACAAGTTGCTATCTTGTTCCATCTTACTGAAACCGAGGCTTTTCAGTCATCTTGCCCATGTGGTATGATTTGCATATCTCAAGTGATTCAAAATCAATTGAGTCCAAACGGTCCATTTGCATGGAGTTTCTTCATGCATATATACCAATAGACATGGTTCGCATGTCTCAAACTTTTCAAAAATGAGTGAGTCCAAAGATCCATCAACATGGAGCTTCTTCATGCATTTTATACCATTATGACTTACATGGCAGTGCCACAAGTAAGTGGTACTATCATTACTATCTTATATCTTTTGGCATGAAAATGTGTATCACTACGATCAAGATTCAATAAACCATTCCTATAGGTGCAAGAGCACTTATTCAGGTTTAATACTAATCTTGATGGTAGAGGGAGCGTGCGATGCTTGATCATATCAACATTGGAAACACTTCCAACACATATCGTCAGCTCACCTTTAGCTAGTCTCCGTTTATTCCGTAGCTTTTATTTCGAGTTACTAATACTTAGCAACCGAACCGGTATCCAATACCCTGGTGCTACTAGGAGTACTAGTAAAGTACACATTAACATAATGTATATCCAATATACTTCTATCGACCTTGCCAGCCTTCTCATCTACCAAGTATCTAGGGTAATGCTGCTGTAGTGGTTGTTCCCCTTATTACAGAAGCACTTAGTCTCGGGTTTGGGTTCAACCTCGGGTTTCTTCATTGGTGCAGCAGCTGAATTGCCGTTTCATGAAGTATCCCTTCTTGCCCTTGCCCTTCTTGAAACTAGTGGTCTCACTGACCATCAACGATTGATGCTCCTTCTTGATTTCTACTTTCGCGGTGTCAAACAACGCGAATATTTCAAGGATCATCATATCTATCCCTGATATGTTATAGTTCATCACGAAGCTCTAGCAGCTTGGTGGTAATTACTTCGGAGAAACTATCACTATTTCATCTGGAAGATCAACTCCCACTCGATTCAAGTGATTGTTGCACTCAGACAATCTGAGCACAAGCTCAACGATTGAGCTTTTCTCCCTTAGTTTGCAGGCTAAGAAAATCGCCGGAGGTCTCATACCTCTTGACGTGGGCACGAGCCTGAAATCCCAATTTCAGCCCTCGAAACATCTCATATGTTCCGCGATGTTTTGAAAACGTCTTTCGTGCCTCAACTCTAAACCGTTTAACTGAACTATCACGTAGTTATCAAGATGTGTATGTCCGATGTTCACAACATCCACAAACGACGTTTGGGGTTCAGCACACTGAGCAGTGCATTAAGGACATAAGCTTTCTACTGATCGCATAATCGCTACTGTCAACTTTCAACTATATTTTCTCTAGGAACATATCTAAAACAGTAGAACTAAAGCGCGAGCTACGACATAATTTGCAAAATCCTTTTGACTATATTCAGGATAATTAAGTTCATCTTATAAACTCCCACTCAGATAGACATCCCTCTGGTCATCTAAGTGATCACATGATCCGAGTCAACTAGGCCGTGTCCGATCATCACGTGAGACGGACTAGTTAACGTCGGTGAACATCTTCATGTTGATCGTATCTACTATACGACTCATGCTCGACCTTTCGGTCTCCGTGTTCCGAGGCCATGTCTGTACATGCTAGGCTCGTCAAGTTAACCCTAAGTGTTTTCGCTGTGTAAAACTGTCTTACACCCGTTGTATGTGAACGTAAGGATCTATCACACCCGATCATCACGTGGTGCTTCGAAACGACGAACTGTAGCAATGGTGCACAGTTAGGGGAGAACACTTCTTGAAATTTTGTAAGGGATCATCTTATTTACTACCGTCGTTCTAAGCAAACAAGATGCATAAACATGATAAACATCACATGCAATCAAATAGAGTAGTGACATGATATGGCCAATATCATATAGCTCCTTTGATCTTCATCTTCGGGGCTCCATGATCATCTTGTCACCGGCATGACACCATGATCTCCATCATCATGATCTCCATCATCGTGTCTTCATGAAGTTGTCACGCCAACGACTACTTCTACTTCTATGACTAACGCGTTTAGCAATAAAGTAAAGTAGTTTACATGGCGTTCTTCAATGACACGCAGGTCATACAAAAAATAAAGACAACTCCTATGGCTCCTGCCGGTTGTCATACTCATCGACATGCAAGTCGTGAATCCTATTACAAGAACATGATCAATCTCATACATCACATATATCATTCATCACATCCTTTGGCCATATCACATCACATAGCATACCCTGCAAAAACAAGTTAGACGTCCTCTAATTGTTGTTGCATGTTTTACGTGGCTGCTATGGGTTTCTAGCAAGAACGTTTCTTACCTACGCATGAACCACAACGTGATATGCCAATTGCTATTTACCCTTCATAAGGACCCTTTTCATCGAATCCGATCCGACTAAAGTGGGAGAGACAGACACCCGCCAGCCACCTTATGCAACTAGTGCATGTTTGTCGGTGGAACCGGTCTCACGTAAGCGTACGTGTAAGGTTGGTCCGGGCCGCTTCATCCCACGATGCCGCCGAATCAAGATAAGACTAGTAACGGCAAGCATATTGAACAATATCGACGCCCACAACTACTTTGTGTTCTACTCGTGCAAAGAATCTACGCAATAGACCTAGCTCATGATGCCACTGTTGGGTAACGTAGCAGAAATTCAAAAATTTTCCTACGTAACACCAAGATCTATCTATGGAGAGACCAGCAGCGAGTAGAAAGAGAGGAGAGTTTGCATCTACATACCCTTGTAGATCGCTAAGCGGAAGCGTTCAAGTGAACGGGGTTGATGGAGTCGTACTCGTCGTGATTCAGATCACCGATGATCAAGTGCCGAACGGACGGCACCTCCGCGTTCAACACACGTACAGCCCGGTGACGTCTCCCACGCCTTGATCCAGCAAGGAGAGAGGGAGAGGTTGAGGAAGACTCCATCCAACAGCAGCACAACGGCGTGGTGGTGGTGGAGGAGCGTGGCAATCCCGCAGGGCTTCGCCAAGCACCATGGGAGAGGAGATGTGTCACGGGAGGGAGAGGGAGGCAACCAAAGGCCTTAGGTGTTATTGCTCCTCCTTTTCCCCACTATATATAGGGCCAAGGGAGAGGGGGAGGGCGCAGCCTTGCCCCCTCCTCCAAGGAAGGGGGTGCAGCTAAGGATGGGGAGGAGTCCATCCTCCCCAAGGCACCTCGGAGGTGCCTTCCCCCTTTAGGACTCTTCCCTCTCCAAGTTTCCTTGCGCATGGGCCTCTTGGGGCTGGTGCCCTTGGCCCATGTAGGCCAAGGCGCACCCCCTACAGCCCATGTGGCCCCCCAGGGCAGGTGGCCCCACCCGGTGGGCCCCCGGGACCCTTCCGGTGGTCCCGGTACAATACCGATGACCCCGAAACTTGTCCCGATTGCCGAAACAGGACTTCCTATATATAAATATTTACCTCCGGACCATTCCGGAACTCCTCGTGACGTCCGGGATCTCATCCGGGACTCCGAACAACATTCGGTAACCACATACAAGCTTCCTTTATAACCCTAGCGTCATCGAACCTTAAGTGTGTAGACCCTACGGGTTCGGGAGACATGCAGACATGACCGAGACGTTCTCCGGTCAATAACCAACAGCGGGATATGGATACCCATGTTGGCTCCCACATGTTCCACGATGATCTCATCGGATGAACCACGATGTCAAGGACTCAATCGATCCCGTATACAATTCCCTTTGTCTAGCGGTATTTTACTTGCCCGAGATTCGATCGTCGGTATACCGATACCTTGTTCAATCTCGTTACCGGCAAGTCACTTTACTCGTTCCGTAACACATCATCCCGTGATCAACTCCTTGGTCACATTGCGCATATGATGATGTCCTACCGAGTGGGCCCAGAGATACCTCTCCGTTTACACGGAGTGACAAATCCCAGTCTCGATCCGCATAAAACAATAGATACTTTCGGAGATACCTGTAGTGCACCTTTATAGTCACCCAGTTACGTTGTGACGTTTGATACACTCAAAGCACTCCTACGGTATCCAGGAGTTACACGATCTCATGGTCAAAGGAAGAGATACTTGACATTGGCAAAGCTCTAGCAAACGAACTACACGATATTTGTGCTATGCTTAGGATTGGGTCTTGTCCATCACATCATTCTCCTAATGATGTGATCCCGTTATCAACGACATCCAATGTCCACAGCCAGGAAACCATGACTATCTGTTGATCACAACGAGCTAGTCAACTAGAGGCTCACTAGGGACATATTGTGGTCTATGTATTCACACGTGTATTACGATTTCCGGATAATACAGTTATAGCATGAATAAAAGACAATTATCATGAACAAGGAAATATAATAATAATACTTTTATTATTGCCTCTAGGGCATATTTCCAACAAGAAACGCTGAAACCTGTTAGGGAATGTAGTAATTCAAAAAAAATCCTACGATCACGCAAGATCTATCTAGGAGAAGTATAGCAACGAGACGGGAGAGTGTGTCCACATACCCTCGTAGACCAAAAGCGGAAGCATTTAGTAACGCGGTTGATGTAGTCGAACGTCTTCACGATCCAACCGATCCAAGTACCGAACGTACGGCACCTTCGTGTTCAGCACACGTTCAGCACGATGACGTCCCTCGAGCTCTTGATCCAGTAGAGGGTCGAGGGAGAGTTCCGTCAGCACAACGGCATGGCGACGGTGTTGGTGATGTGATCCGCGCAGGACTTCGCCTGAGCACTACGACAATATGACTGTCACACCCTGATTTTCATGCCACAACACTTAAGCTAATAAATCATGATAAAATGTGGTTTGACAAAAACTTTTGAGTGTTTTGGTCTTTGCTTGATTTGATTTTTGTGTGTTGGTTGCAAGTGCTCCAAAAATCAAATAAATCCTCCAACTCTTATACTCCTCCTTGAACCAAACATTTGCCCAATGATCATGCCATGTGTATAGGACAGAATAGTATTTTCTTACAAAAATGTTTTGGCTAAAAAGTATTTTCTAAAATAGCTTTTCCAAAATCCCCTGAACTGAGACTTGAACTACAAGTACTTAATTAAGGGTCTGAAAAATCTTTCAAAAATTATATTTGAATCCTATTAGATATAGGACTCCCAGAAACCACAAAATATTATTTTAAAATTTGTTTTACTATTTTATTTAAAGGCTTTTTATTAAGGCCAGAAATGATCTTTAATAGGTTAAAATTATTTAACTATTTCAAAAAAATTGAGAAAATTTAGGGAAACTAATAGGACATATATTGTCCATATATAAGAGTTTCAACACATGGTCATGTTTAAAATATTGGACAAAACCCTCCAAAACCATTTCTGTCCATTTCAAGAATTTGAGATATTTCTATAAGAAATATTTTCAAATAAATTCAAGAAAATTCTAGCAAGTCACATATGCATAATGTGATTATCCTGCAAAGTTTTGTCCCAATAAAAATTGCTTTGATTCACAAAAGTGCCCCAAAACCCTCTCTATCCAAATGCATGTTTGGACAACTTTACATTGCCAACTTTTCCCAATTGACCCCAAACCTTGTGGTCATGCTCACAACCCCAAATGATGACACTACACCAAGTGGTGCATCAAGGGGAATGGTTTTGCATGACTAGATCTTGGTAAATGCATTTCTGTTGATTTCTAGGGTTTACAGAAGTTGCTTTGGCCACTTTCTCCATTTGACCTCAAAATTGGTGGGCACTACTAATTTGTAATGCCACTCACTCCTGTTAAATTTCAAAGCAAGTTGAGCAACCCATCAAACACCTTCTGACAGAATTTAAAATTCCAAGTTTCGGCCCCTTCCACTAATCTCCTTGAGCCACAGTCTTTACCACAGCGTGTCCTAGAACCCCTCTACCACTGTAAAGAGTATGGCCTCAACTCAATTATATGGGGGTGAGAACCTCATTTTTCCTCTCCGGACATCATCATTCCCACTCTCTCTCAACCCCCTCTCTCCTCTAGTGGATCCCCAGGGCATCCGATGCCATTTCCACATTCTTTACTCCCCCCTGAAGTCTCTAGACACAAGTGGACGCATGGGTGCGCGCGGAAAAGTCGCAGATGCCGGCCCAAAACACGCTCTGGAGCGCCTGGCAGGGTGTTCGATCGTTGACACCGCGTCCCCCGACCACCTCCAGCCTCCCCCTTGCGCCAGTCGAGGTGCCTCGACGTCCGCAACACGCCACCGTGCTGGCCCCCTCCTTCCCCCCTCTGTCTTGTCCGTGCCACGCGTGCCCAGAACCGCCCGAGACCACCAAAGTTGTGCGAGCTCGTGGCTCCACCCGGAGCTCGCCCCGCTCCCTCTCTCTCTCTCTTCCTGGCGCCCTACTCCACCCCCACGAGCACCGCAGACAACCCCGCCCTCTCTCTCCTGGCCGCCCGAGCCGTTGCCACGGCCACCCGTGCGCCGCATCCATGGTAAGCCGCGGGTCGGCTACTTAAGGCCGTTCCAGGCCCTCCTCGCTTCTCCGTTTGCTCCCTCTCTCTCCTAAACACCACCCAGGCCAACCCATTCTTCCTCCACCGCCCTCCATCCACCGCAATGGCCAGAGCGTCGCCATCGCGCTCCGCCTAAATTCGGGCTACCCCGAGCCCCTCCTCTCCCCTAGCCGCACCAGCGCCCTCACTTCACCACCGCAAGGCCCTATATCGTCTCCGTTCATCCCTCGGTGCACCGTGTGCTCACGGCCAAAGATGGCCGACGGCCTCCTCCACGACCATCCAAGCCGCCGCCACTACGGCGCTCCTCGGCGCGCGTGAAGCACCTAGGCGGATGCGGCGCGGCCTCCTGAGCATGTCGATGGGCGGAGCGTCGCCAGAGACGCCCTGTAACACCGGCAGTCGCCGTCGGGGCGCCTCCTCTGTCTCTTGTCGCGCCCGCGTGGGAGGTTGAGGACGAACCTGCGAGCAGGCCCCCCGTGTCGGCCAGCCAATGAGGTTGAGCCGCTGACGGGTGGGCCCCTTCCCGTTAAGTGGAGACGGGCTCTACTGCTGCCGCCTTCGCTCGGGGAATGCGTATTCCCCTGAATACGCCTCCTGTGTCGACAGCCTGCGGGCAGCCGAGCAGCTGGGCTAGGCCTAGTATGTTGCCCCACTAAGTCTCACCCAGTGCATGTTGTTGCGCCCAGATCCAGCCCATTTGGGTAAAAAACATTTTCCTTTTCTTTTCTGTACGATTTGTAAAATCCATAAATAATTCAAATTAGCTTCAAACTTGATGATTCAAATTTCTAGTAGTTTATAAATTCATGCCCTATCTCATGGTGCTAGTTGCCCATTTTTCCAGAAATATTTCTTTCACAAATAATTATCAAAATACCATTTTCCATTTCTGTCATAAACTTTAGAAAATCACAGTGGGCCTATTCTTGGTCCAAATGCAATGATTCAAATTCCTAGACACATATATGTTCATAACTTAGTTTTTGAACATTTTTCCCAATGCTTTCTGTACCACATCAAATATTGGTCCAATTATCCATGTTTAACCAACTTTGCAAATCCCTAGGAAATTCCTTTGAACTCCAAATCCAGTAAAACCGACTCCTAGGTGCTCCTAAAATTATTCCTTGTTAAATGGATGCATTTGCTCATTTTTTTCAAATAATATTCCTATACACTTCTTGCAAATCCATAAACCCCTTGATTCCATCATATCAAAATGTTTAGAAATATCCACTGACCCAATTCCAATGAAACCACTCTGGTTATTTTTCATATAACCAGAGATGTCCTAGAAAAGTCAAATTCATATTTTTAGAGCGCTTTTTTCTGCCTTTTTGTGTTGCTTATTGTGTTTGTTTCCGATGTTAGTTGACGAAGTAGACAGAGTACCTGGAGATGGACCGGGAGAGATGAAGACTTTGCTAAACCAGGCAAGCAGCCCTTTGACCATGTCTCTGAAACCCTTTTTATGCATGTCATATAGCACTTTATTATTGTTGCATCGGAATCATGATGAGATGGTAACCACATTGGTGGGTTGCCCTCGTTACTTCCTTGTTGATACTTGCATTGTGCATCACCCTGCCTTCCTATGAGGGTTATGCTGGTGGGAGTAGATAGGATGCTAAAGTCGTTGCTACGCAAGTGGGACAGGGTATATGCATGGTGATGGGGACAAAAGTATTCTCAAAGACTTTTTGAAAACCCCGTCGGGTGCCACTAATACCCGAGGGAGATGCTGAGCTAGGTAACCACTTGAAAAAGAAGTGGTGTACCGAGGCAAGTGAGTGTGTTGTTTTCGAAAACAGATTGGTTTAAGTTGCGACCGTTACTCCAACCTTACATGCGCAACCACTCTACCCTTATATGGGAAAGGGCATTATTGATTACCTAGTTCGTGCTAACATGGATGCCCGCATTACTAGTGACGGGAGTGGCATGGTCACTCTCGGGACAGGGTCGTTCCAGGTAGGGCGGCCATGACTGTTTTCACAGGGCACCGTACACATCATTGGTACCCCGTGCTTGTGGTATGTGATGAATATGGGAGCGTGGCTCCACAAAAAGAATTTATTGTGTGACAATGTTTGGCACGGGGGCTGCTACCAATCGAGTGGACTCCTTATTAGTCGCGGCTAGGGAAAGGTAGTGATCGGGTGCTTACCCCGGGTACTTGAGGTAGCGCGGGTCGTGGATGACATGGAAGTTCCCCGGATCTTGTGGGTAAAGTGTGCAACCTCTGCAGAGTGTAAAACTATTCGAATAGCCATGTCCACGGTCAAGGACAATTGGGTAACCGCTCTTGGGCTGCGTCCACATGTTTACAGACCAGTGTGTGTTCGGATAAGTGGGGAGAACTACTTGGGTCAAGTCAAAGGACTTGACATGATTGAGTTGGGTTGATGCCCGCTCCATTTATGTTGTTATCTGTAACCAGTCCCTATGGTTACTTGAATTCATATGATGCATGTTTTACCAGTTGTTGAACATGTCATAGCACAATAAAATTAGCTTTCTGCAAAAATGTACCTATATCATGCATTGTTGTATCTTGAACCAAAACATGGGTTGCTCGCGAGTACATTCAAAGTACTCATTGGCTTGCCACTGGTTATTTTATTGGCCAGGCATGAAAGAACAGGAATACGAGGAAGAGTTCTTTGGTGATGATCGTGCGATCTAGGACACTTCCCAGTCAGAGTGCCTGTAGGGTTAAGGCAGATGGCATGGGTCCAAGTTATCGCCGAAGATTTCCGCTGCGAAGTTATACTCAAGACTTGACCATAATGGTCATAATTTATGTAAGACGGTATGTATGGATGTAAGACTCTTGTTATTCAGCTTCTGTGTGTTCGGTGAACATTGATCTCTGGGATCACCGTACACGTGCATTCGGTGATCACGATTTATGAGTCAGGGTCTCCACAATGACCGAGGTGGTAAACTGTGGAGGGGGGCACCGCACGCGGCTGAGGAACAATTGATGTGTCTTTGGGGTGCCCCCTGTCCCCATATATAAAGGAGGAGGGGAGGAGGCCTCCCCCCTAGGGGCACCCAAGTGTTGGGAGTCCTGAAGGGACTCCCAAGTCCTAGTAGGATTCCCCTTTTCTTTTCTGGAGGGGGAAAGAGGGAAAGGGAGAGGGAGTAGGAAAGGGCAAGGGGGGTACCGCCCCCTCCCCTAATCCAATTCGGACTCCATGGGGGGTGCGCGCCTCCTCCCTTGGTATGCCTCCTCTTCTCCCTTATGGCCCAATAAGGCCTAATTACTTCCCCAACGGGGTTCCGGTAACCCCTCGGTACTCCGATAAAATACCCAAATCACTCGGAACCATTCCGATGTCCAAATACAACCTTCCTGTTGGGGAACGCAGTAATTTCAAAAAAATCCTATGCACACGCAAGATCCATCTAGTTGATGAATAGCAACGAGAGGGGAGAGTGTTGTCCACGTACCCTCGTAGACCGAAAGCGGAAGCGTTATGACAACACGGTTGATGTAGTCGTACGTCTTCACGATCCGACCGATCCTAGCACCAAAGATATGGCACCTCCGCGATCTGCACACATTCAGCTCGGTGATGTCCCACGAACTCTAGATCCAGCTGAGGTCGAGGGAGAGTTTTGTCAGCACGACGGCATGATGACGGTGATGATGAAGTTACCGACGTAGGGATTCGCCTAAGCACTACAACGATATGACCGAGGTGGAAATCTGTGGAGGGGGGCACCGCACACGGCTAAACAATCAACTTGTGTGTCTATGGGGTGCCCCCCTCCCTCGTATATAAAGGAGTGGAGGAGGGGGAGGGCCGGCCCTCTCATGGCGCACCCAAGGGGGGGAGTCCTACTCCCGGTGGGAGTATGATTCCCCCTTCCCTAGTTGGAGTAGGAGAGGAAGGAAGGGGGGAGAGAGGGGAGGAAAGGGGGGGCGGCCCCCACCCAATTCGGATTGGGCTTGGGGGGCGCGCCCTCCACCTTTGCCGCCTCCTCCTCTCTCCCACTAAGGCCCAATAATGCCCATACACTCCCCGGGGGGTTCCGGTAACTCCCCGGTACTCCGGTAAATGCACGAACTCACCCGAAACCATTCTGATGTCCAAACATAGACTTCCAATATATCGATCTTTATGTCTCGACACTTTCGAGACTGCTCGTCATGTCTGTGATCATATCCGGGACTCCGAACTACCTTCGGTATATCAAAACACATGAACTCATAATCTCGATCATCACCGAACATTAAGCGTGCGGACCCTACGGGTTCGAGAACTATGTAGACATGACCGAGACTCACTTCCGATCAATAACCAATAGCGGAACCTAGATGCTCATATTGGTTCCTACATATTCTACAAAGATCTTTATCGGTCAAACCACATAACAACATGCGTTGTTCCCTTTGTCATAGGTATGTTACTTGCCCGAGATTCGATCGTTGATATCTCAATACCTAGTTCAATCTTGTTACCGGCAAGTCTCTTTACTCGTTTCATAATGCATCATCCCGCAACTAACTCATTAGTCACATTGCTTGCAAGGCTTATAGTGATGTGCATTACCGAGAGGGCTGGGAGATACTTCTCCGACAATCGGAGTGACAAATCCTAATCTCGATCTGTGCCAACTCAACAAACACCATCAGAAACACCTGTAGAGCATCTTTATAGTCACCCAGTTATGTTGTGATGTTTGATAGCACACTAAGTGTTCCTCCGGTATTCGGGAGTTGCATAATCTCATAGTCATAGGAACATGTATAAGTTATGAAGATAGTAATTGCAACAAACTAAACAATCATTATGCTAAGCTAACGGATGGGTCAAGTCAATCACATCATTCTCTAATGATGTGACCCCGCTCATCAAATGACAACTCTTGTCCATGGCTAGGAAACTTAACCATCTTTGATTAACGAGCTAGTCAAGTAGAGGCATACTAGTGACACTCTGTTTGTCTATATATTCACACATGTACTAAGTTTCCGGTTAATACAATTCTAGCATGAATAATAAACATTTATCATGGTATAAGGAAATATAAATAACAACTTTATTATTACCTCTAGGGCATATTTCCTTCAGTCTCCCACTTGCACTAGGGTCAATAATCTAGATTACATAGTAATGATTCTAACACCCATGGAGTCTTGGTGTTGATCATTTTTTGCTCATGAGAGAGGCTTAGTCAACGGGTCTGCAACATTCAGATCCGTATGTATCATACAAATCTCTGTGTATCCCTCCTTGACTTGGTCATGGATGGAATTGAAGCATCTCTTGATGTGCTTGGTTCTCTTGTGAAATCTGGATTCCTTTGCCAAGGCAATTGCACCAGTATTGTCACAAAAGATTTTCATTGGACCCGATGCACTAGGTATGACACCTAGATCGGATATGAACTCCTTCATCCAGACTCCTTCATTTGCTGCTTCCGAAGTAGCTATGTACTCCGCTTCACACGTAGATCCCGTCACGACGCTCTGCTTGGAACTGCACCAACTGACAGCTCCACCATTCAATAAAAATACGTATCCAGTTTGTGACTTAGAGTCATCCGAATCAGTGTCAAAGCTTGCATCGACGTAACCATTTAAGCTCTTTGTCACCTCCATAAACAAGAAACATATCCTTAGTCCTTTTCAGGTATTTCAGGATGTTCTTGACCGCTGTCCAATGATCCACTCTTGGATTACTTTTGTACCTCCCTACTAAACTAATAGCAAGGCACACATCAGGTCTGGTACACAGCATTGCATACATGATATAACTTATGGCTGAAGCATAGGGAATGACTTCCATTTTCTCTCTATCTTCTGCAGTGGTCGCGCATTGAGTCTGACTCAACTTAACACCTTGTAACACAGGCAAGAACCCTTTCTTTGCTTGATCCATTTTGAACTTCTTCAAAGCTTTATCAAGGTATGTGCTTTGTGAAAGTCCAATTAAGTGTCTTGATCTATCTCTATAGATCTTGATGCCCAATATATAAGCAGCCTCACCGAGGTCTTTCATTGAAAAATTCTTATTCAAGTATCCTTTTATGATATTCAGAAATTCAGTATCATTTCCGATCAACAATATATCATCTACATATAATATCAGAAATGCTATAGATCTCCCACTCACTTTCTTGTAAATACAGACTTCTCCAAAACTCTGTATAAAACCATATGCTTTTATCACACTATCAAAGTGTATATTCAAACTCCGAGAGGCTTGCACCAGTCCATAAATGGATCACTGGAGCTTGCACACTTTGTTAGTACCTTTTGGATCGACAAAACCTTCTGGTTGCATCATATACAACTCTTCTTTAAGATAACCATTAAGGAATGCAGTTTTGACATCCATTTGCCAAATTTCATAATCATAAAATGCGGCAATTGCTAACATGATTCGGGCGGACTTAAGCATCGCTACGGGTGAGAAGGTCTCATCGTATTCAACTCCTTGAACTTGTCGAAAACCTTTTGCAAAAAGTCGAGCTTTGTAGACAGTAACATTACCATCAGCGTCAATCTTCTTCTTAAAGATCCATTTATTCTCTATGGCTTGCCGATCATCGGGCAAGTCAACCAAAGTCCACACTTTGTTCTCATACATGGATCCCATCTCAGATTTCATGGCCTCAAGCCATTTTGCAGAATCTGGGCTCATCATCGCTTTCTCATAGTTCGTAGGTTCATCATGGTCAAGTAACATGACTTCCAGAACAGGATTACCGTACCACTCTCGTGCGAATCTTACTCTGGTTGACCTACGAGGTTCGGTAGTAACTTGATCAGAAGTTTCATGATCATCATCATTAGCTTCCTCACTTACTGGTGTAGGAATCACTGGAACTAATTTCTGTGATGAACTACTTTCCAATAAGGGAGCAGGTACAGTTACCTCATCAAGTTCTACTTTCCTCCCACTCACTTCTTTCGAGACAAACTCCTTCTCTAGAAAGGATCCATTCTGAGCAATGAATATCTTGCCTTTGGATTTGTGATAGAAGGTGTACCCAACAGTCTCCTTTGGGTATCCTACGAAGACACATTTCTCCAATTTGGGTTTGAGCTTATCAGGTTGAAGCCTTTTCACATAAGCATCACAACCCCAAACTTTAAGAAACGACAACTTGGGTTTCTTGCCAAACCATAGTTCATAAGGTGTCGTCTCAACGGATTTCGATGGTGCCTTATATAACATGAATGCAGCCGTCTCTAAAGCATAACCCCACGATAGCGGTAAATCAGTAAGAGACATCATAGATCGCACCATATCTAATAAAGTGCAGTTACGACGTTCGTACACACCATTACGCTATTGTGTTCCAGGTGGCATGAGTTGCGAAACTATTCCGCATTGTTGCAAATGAAGACCAAACTCATAACTCAAATATTCACCTCCACGATCAGATCATAGAAACTTAATTTTCTTGTTACGATGATTTTCCACTTCACTCTGAAATTCTTTGAACTTGCAAATGTTTCAGACTTATGTTTCATTAAGTAGATATACATGTATCTGCTCAAATCATCTGTGAAGGTTAGAAAATAACGATACCCGCCACGAGCATCAACACTCATTGGATCGCATACATCAGTATGTATAATTTCCAATAAGTCTGTTGCTCGTTCCATTTTTCCAGAGAACGGAGGCTTAGTCATCTTGCCCATGAGGCATGGTTTGCAAGCATCAAGTGATTCATAATCAAGTGATTACAAAAGTCCACCAGCATGGAGTTTCTTCATGCGCTTTACACCAATATGACCTAAACGGCAGTGCCACAAATAAGTTGCACTATCATTATTAAACTTATATCTTTTGGCTTCAATACTATGAATATGTGCGTCACTACTATCGAGATTTAGTAAAATCAGACCAGTCATTAAGGGTGCATGACCATAAAAGATATTACTCATATAAATAGAACAACCATTATTCTCTGATTTAAATGAATAAGCGTCTCGCATCAAAAAAGATCTAGATATAATGTTCATGCTTAACGCTGGCACCAAATAACAATTATTCAGGTCTAATACTAATCCCGAAGGTAGATGTAAAGGTAGCGTGCCGACGGAGATCACATCGACTTTGGAACCATTTCCCACGTGCATCGTCACCTCATCCTTAGCCAATCTTCGCTTAATCCGTAGCCCCTGTTTCGAGTTGCAAATATTAGCAACAGAACCAGTATCAAATACCCAGGTGCTACTGCGAGCATTAGTAAGGTACACATCAATAACATGTATATCAAACATACCTTTCACTTTGACATCCTTCTTATCCGCCAAATACTTGGGGCAGTCTGCTCCCAATGACCAATCCCTTTGCAGTAGAAGCACTCAGTCTCAGGCTTAGGTCCAGACTTGGGCTTCTTCACTTGAGCAGCAACTTCTTGCTGTTCTTCTTGAAGTTTCCCTTCTCCCCTTTGCCCTTCATCTTGAAACTAGTGGCCTAGTTGACCATCAACACTTGATGCTCTTTCTTGATTTCTACCTCCGCAACCTTTAGCATTGCGAAGAGCTCGAGAATTGTCTTATCCATCCCTTGCATATCATAGTTCATCACGAAGCTCTTGTAGCTTGGTGGCAGTGATTGAAGAACTCTGTCAATGACACTATCATTAGGAAGATTAACTCCCAGCTGAGTCAAGTGGTTGTGGTACCTAGACATTCTGAGTATATGGTCACTGACAGAACTATTCTCCTCCATTTTGCAGTTGTAGAACTTATTGGAGACTTCATATCTCTCAATCCGAGCATTTGCTTGAAATATTAACTTCAACTCCGGGAACATCTCATATGCTCCATGACATTCAAAACGTCGTTGAAGTCCCAGTTCTAAACCATAAAGCATGGCACACTGAACTATCGAGTAGTCATCAGCTTTGCTCTGCCAGACGTTCTTAACATTGTCAGCAGCATCAACAGCATGCTTGTCACCCAGCGGTGCTTCCAGGACGTAATTCTTCTATGCAGCAATGAGGATAATCCTCAAGTTACGGACCCAGTCCATGTAATTGCTACCATCATCTTTAAACTTAGCTTTCTCTAGGAACGCATTAAAATTCAACGGAACAACAACACGGGCCATCTATCTATAACAACATAGACATGCAAAATACTATCAGGTACTAAGTTCATGATAAATTAAAGTTCAATTAATCATATTACTTAAGAACTCCCACTTAGATAGACATCCCTCTAATCATCTAAGTGATCACGTGATCCATATCAACTAAACCATGTCCTATCATCACGTGAGATGGAGTAGTTTTCAATGGTGAACATCACTATGTTGATCATATCTACTATATGATTCACGCTCGACCTTTCGGTCTCAGTGTTTCGAGGCCATATCTGCATATGCTAGTCTTGTCAAGTTTAACCCGAGTATTTTGCGTGTGCAAAACTGGCTTGCACCCGTTGTATGTGAACATAGAGCTTATCACACCCGATCATCACGTGGTGTCTCGGCACGACGAACTGTAGCAACGGTGCATACTCAGGGAGAACACTTGTACCTTGAAATTTAGTGAGAGATCATCTTATAATGCTACCGCCGAACTAAGCAAAATAAGATGCATAAAGGATAAACATCACATGCAATCAAATATAAGTGATATGATATGGCCATCATCATCTTGTGCCTTTGATCTCCATCTCCAAAGCACCGTCATGATCACCATCGTCACCGGCTTGACACCTTGATCTCCATCATAGCATCATTGTCGTCTCGCCAACTATTGCTTCTACGACTATCGCTACCACTTAGTGATAAAGTAAAGCAATTACATGGCGATTGCATTTCTTATAATAAAGAGATAACCATATGGCTCCTGCTAGTTGCCGATAACTGTGTTACAAAACATGATCGTCTCATACAACAATTTATATAATCACGTCTTGACCATATCACATCACAACATGCCCTGCAAAAACAAGTTAGACGTCCTCTACTTTGTTGTTGCAAGTTTTACGTGGCTGCTACAGGCTTCTAGCAAGAATCGTTCTTACCTATGCATCAAAACCACAATGTAGTATAGTGATTGCTCTTTGATCTTCAGAAAGAACCATGTTCATTGAAACTGATTCAACTAAAGTTGGAGAAACAGACACCCATTGAATCAGCCTCGCGTAAGCGTACGCGTAATGTCGGCCTGAGCCGCTTCATCCAACAATCCCGCTGAATCAAGAATCAACTAGTGACGGAAAGCAATATGTATATACTCACGCCCACAACTCCTTTGTGTTCTACTCGTGCATATAACATCTACGCATAGACCTGGCTCGGATGCCACTGTTGGGGAACGCAGTAATTTCAAAAAAAAATTGCTACGCACACGCAAGATCCATCTAGGTGATGCATAGCAACGAGAGGGGAGAGTGTTGTCCACGTACCCTCATAGACCGAAAGTGGAAGTGTTATGACAACGCGGTTGATGTAGTCGTACGTCTTCATGATCCGACCGATCCTAGCACCGAAGATACGGCACCTCCGTGATCTGCACACATTCAGCTCGGTGACATCCCACGAACTCTAGATCCAGCTGAGGTCGAGGGAGAGTTTCATTAGCACGATGGCGTGATGATGGTGATGATGAAGTTACCGACGCAGGGCTTCGCCTAAGCACTACGACGATATGACCGAGGTGGAAATCTATGGAGGGGGGCATCGCACACGGCTAAACAATCAACTTATGTGTCTATGGGGTGCCCCCTCCCCCGTATATAAAGGAGTGGAGGAGGGGGAGGGTCGGCCCTCTCATGGCGCGCCCATGGGGGAGTCCTACTCCCGGTGGGAGTAGGGTTCTCCCTTCCCTAGTTAGAGTAGGAGAGGAAGGAAGGGGAGAGAGAGGGAGGGAAGGGGGGGCGGGCCCCCACCCAATTTAGATTGGGCTTGGGGGCACGCCCTCCACCTTGGCCGCCTCCTCCTCTCTCCCACTAAGGCCCAATAAGGCTGATACGTCTCCAACGTATCTATAATTTTTGATTGCTCCATCCTATATTATCTACTGTTTTGGACATTATTGGGCTTTATTATCCACTTTTATATTATTTTTGGGACTAATCTACTAACCAGAGGCCCAATCCATAATTGCTGTTTTTTTTGCCTATTTTAGGGTTTCGAAGAAAAGGAATATCAAATGGAGTCCAAACGGAATGAAACCTTCGGGAACGTGATTTTCTCACCGAACATGATCCAGAGGACTTGGACCCTACGTCAAGAAACAAAAGAGGAGTCCACGAGGTAGGGGGCGCGCCTACCCCCCCCCCCCCTAGGCATGCCCTCCACCCTCATGGGCCCCCTGTTGCTTCACCGACATACTCCTTCCTCCTATATATACCTACGTACCCCCAAACGACCAGATACGGAGCCAAAACCCTAATTTCACCGCCGCAACTTTCTGTATCCACGAGATCCAATCTTGGGGCCTGTTCCGGAGCTCCGTCGGAGGGGGCATCGATCACGGAGGGCTTCTACATCATCACCATAGGCCCTCCGATGAAGTGTGAGTAGTTCACCTCAGACCTACGGGTCCATAGTTATTAGCTAGATGGCTTCTTCTCTCTTTTTGGATCTCAATACAATGTTCTCCCCCTCTCTTGTGGAGAACTATTCGATGTAATCTTTTTTTTTGCGGTGTGTTTGTTGAGACCGATGAATTATGGGTTTATGATCAGGTCTATCTATGAACAATATTTGAATCTTCTCTGAATTCTTTTATGTATGATTGGTTATCTTTGCAAGTCTCTTCGAATTATCAGTTTGGTTTGGCCTACTAGATTGATCTTTCTTGCAATGGGAGAAGTGCTTAGCTTTGGGTTCAATCTTGCGGTGTCCTTTCCCAATGACAGTAGGGGCAGCAAGGCACGTATTGTATTGTTGCCATCGAGGATAACAAGATGGGGTTTTCATCATATTGCATGAGTTTATCCCTCTACATCATGTCATCTTGCTTAAGGCGTTACTCTGTTTTCATGAACTTAATACTCTAGATGCATGATGGATAGCGGTCGATGAGTGGAGTAATAGTAGTAGATGCAGGCAAGAGTCGGTCTACTTGTCTCGGATGTGATGCCTATATACATGATCATACCTAGATATTCTCATAATTATGCTCAATTCTGTCAATTGCTCAACAGTAATTCGTTCACCCACTGTAGAATACTTATGCTCTTGAGAGAAGCCACTAGTGAAACCTATGGCCCCCGGGTCTATCTTCATCATATTAATCTTCCAATACTTAGTTATTTCCTTTGCTTTTTACTTTGCTTTTATTTTACTTTGCATCTTTATCATAAAAATACCAAAAAAATTATCTTATCATATTTATCACATCTCACTCTCGTAAGTGGCCGTGTAGGGATTGACAACCCCTTATCGCGTTGGTTGCGAGGATTTATTTGTTTTGTGCAGGTACGAGGGACTCGCGTGTAGCCTCCTACTGGATTGATACCTTGGTTCCCAAAACTGAGGGAAATACTTACGCTACTTTGCTGCATCATCCCTTCCTCTTCGGGGAAAACCAATGCAGTGCTCAAGAGGTAGAAAAGGCCCATACACTCCCCAGGGGGTTCCGGTAACTCCCCGGTACTCCGATAAATGCCTTAACTCACCCGGAACCATCTCGATGTCCAAACATAGCCTTCCCATATATCGATCTTTATGTCTCGGCCATTTCGAGACTCCTCGTCATGTCTGTGATCATATCCGGGAGTCCAAACTACCTTCGGTACATCAAAACACATAAACTCATAATATCGATCGTCACCGAACGTTAAGCGTGCGGACCCTACGGGTTCGAGAACTATGTAGACATGACCAAGACTCACTTCCGATCAATAACCAATAGCGGAACATGGATGCTCATATTGGTTCCTACATATTCTACGAAGGTCTTTATCGGTCAAACCGCATAACAACATATGTTGTTCCCTTTGTCATCGGTATGTTACTTGCCCGAGATTCGATCGTCGATATCTCAATACCTAGTTCAATCTCGTTACCGGCAAGTCTCTTTACTTGTTCCGTAATGCATCATCCCGCAACTAACTCATTAGTTACATTGCTTGCAAGGCTTATAGTGATGTGCATTACCGAGAGGGCCCAGAGATACCTCTCCGACAATCGGAGTGACAAATCCTAATCTCGATCTATGCCAACTCAACAAACACCATCGGGGACACCTGTAGAGCATCTTTATAGTCACCCAATTACGTTGTGACGTTTGATAGCACACTAAGTGTTCCTCCGGTATTCGGGAGTTGCATAATCTCATAGTCATAGGAACATGTATAAGTTATGAAGAAAGCAATAGAAACAAACTAAACGATCATCGTGCTAAGCTAACGGATGGGTCAAGTCAATCACATCATTCACTAATGATGTGATCCCGTTCATCAAATGACAACTCTTGTACATGGCTAGGAAACTTAACCATCTTTGATTAACGAGCTAGTCAAGTAGAGGCATACTAGTGACACTCTGTTTGTCTATTATTTCCTCTAGGGCATGAATAATAAACATTTATCATGATATAAGGAAATATAAATAACAACTTTATTATTTCCTCTAGGGCATATTTCCTTCACTTCCAATATATGAATCTTTACCTCTCGGCCATTTCGAGACTCCTCGCCATGTCCGTGATCTCATCCGGGACTCCGAACAAACTTCGGTCACCAAAACACATAACTCATAATACAAATCGCCATTGAATGTTAAGCGTGCGGACCCTACGAGTTCGAGAACTAGGTAGACATGACCGAGACACATCTCCAGTCAATAACCAATAGCGGAACCTGGATGCTCATATTGGCTCCTACATATTCTATGAAGATCTTTATCGGTCAAACCGCATAAGAACATATGCCATTCCCTTTGTCATTGGTATGTTACTTGCCCGAGATTCGGTCATCGGTATCCTCATACCTAGTGCAATCTCATTACCAGCAAGTCTCTTTACTCGTTCCATAATGCATCATCCCGCAACTAACTCATTAGTTACATTTCTTGCAAGGCTTATAGTGATGTGCATTACCGAGAGGGCCCAGAGATACCTCTCCGATACACGGAGTGACAAATCCGAATCTCGACCTGTGCCAACTCAACAAACACCATCAGAGACACCTATAGATCATCTTTATAATGACCCAGTTACATTGTGACGTTTGATAGCACACAAGATGTTCCTCCGGTATTCGGGAGTTGCATAATCTCATAGTCAGTGGAATATGTATAAGTCATGAAGAAAGCAATAGCAATAAAACTAGACGATCATAATGCTAAGCTAACGGATGGGTCTTGTCCATCACATCATTCTCTAATGATGTGATCTCGTTCATCAAATGACAACACATGTCTATGGTCAGGAAACTTAACCATCTTTGATTAACGAGCTAGTCAAGTAGAGGCATACTAGGGACACTCTGTTTGCTATGTATTCACACATGTACTAAGTTTCCGGTTAATACAATTCTAGCATGTATAATAAACATTTATCATGATATAAGGAAATATAAATAACAACTTTATTATTGCCTCTAGGGCATATTTCCTTCAAAACCATGCTCTAGGAGCTTGTTTGAGACAGTATAAAGATTTTTAGAGAAGACATACATGGCTGGGATAAGAAAGATTTTCAAAACGAAGAGATTGTTGACAATACACGGTCTCTTGGAGATAACCATGAAGGAAAGCATTTTTGACATCTAATTGGTGGATGTGCCATGAGGAGGAGACAACGAGACTAAGAACGATGCGAATGGTACTTGGTTTAACAACAGGAGAGAGTGTTACGTCGTAATCAATCCCATGCTGCTGAGAATAACCACGACATACCCAACGGGCTTTATAGCGGGAAAGGCTACCATCAGAGTGAAACTTCTGGTGAAAAAACCATTTGCTAGAGACAATGTTTGTGTTGATAGGGCGAGGAACAAGCTGCCATGTATATATTCTTCATGCATAGCAGCAGCCCAGTTGGGATCTGGGAGAGTAGATTTGTAGGATCTAGGAACTTGATAGAGAGTCAGGGTGGCATGAAGGTTTAGACGATCAACGCGTTCACGGAAACCAGACTTGGATCTAGTGTGCGTAGTGTGATCATTAGTAGGTGGGAGTGTTGGAACAACACGGGCTGGTAATGGAGGAGGAGGAGAAGGGTCTGGCGCAGCGGAAGATGCTGACATGAGAGGGCGTGATGGAGGGTGGAGTGCTGGTGCTGGTGGAGAGGGGGCGGTGGTGAGGCGGTAGTATTTTGATCGTCGATAGGTGGAGGAGAAAGTGCCGGTGCAGGAGGTTCGGCAGCAGGAGGACTCGTCATGAGAGGAGTATAGAAAGGGAAGGGGGTACGGTGAGGAGAGGGTTTGGTCGAGGGGTTTATGATGGTGGTGGGATCAGCAGGAGGACTCGTCATGAGAGGAGCATAGAAAGGGAAGGGGGTACAGTGAGGAGAGGGTTTGGCCGAGGGGTTTATGATGGTGGTGGGATCATTGCGTTGAGCAAAAGGAAAGATGTGCTCGGCAAAGGTAACGTGCGGAGACACAAGTACCCGTCCGGTGTGCATGTCGAGACATCGATATCCTTTGTGTTCATCAGAAAAACCTAAGAGGACACACAGGACAAATCGGGAAGAGAGTTTGTTGGTACAGGTAGCGGAGGTATTCGGAAAGCAAAGACTACCAAAAACACGAATGACGGAATAGTTTGGAAGACACAAGAAAGGGAGAAAGAAGGAGCGGTATTTGGATTAGCTTTGGAAGGGAGAATATTAAGAAGAAAGGTAGCGGTGTGAAGAGCTTCTGCCCAGATTGGTGGCATGGAGGATTGAATAAGGGTGCGAACAATATCGTTCAAGGTATGATGAGAGCGTTCTGCTTTGCCGTTTTGGGGAGAGGTATAGGGACAATAAAACCGAATAGGAATGCCATGTTGTAAGAAGAAAGTATAGTTTTTAAGATTATCAAATTCATGGCTGTTATCACATTGAATAAAGCTAATAGGGAGAAAGAAGTGAACAGAAACATATCGCTGGAAATTGAGAAAGAGGATGTGGACATCGGATTTGTTGTGAAGAGGAAAGGTCCAGGCAAAGTGTGTAAAATCATCTAGTATAACAAGATAGTATTTAAAGCCAGAAACACTTGCAATGGGCCATGTCCATAGATCACAATGTATTAATTCGAAAGGATAAGTGCTAGAAGAGCTAGATGAGCTAAAAGGAAGGCGCACATGTTTGCCTAATTGACAAGACCCACAAAAAGAGGAATCGTGAGAATCTCTATTACAAGGTATGGAAAATTCACTAAGAACAGAAGCTCAAACATCAAGGTTGGGGTGTCCTAAACGTTGATGCCAGAGATCAACGGACGCCATCATGCATGTTAGAGGTGCGGCAATAGAAACACCATGGAGAGAGTATAAGTCGCCGGAGCTATTGAAGCATGCGATCTCGGCCTTGGTCTGATAGTCCTTCACAGATAAGCCAAAGGGGTCAAACTCTATAGAAACTAAATTATCACAAGTGAATTCGCGAACAGAAAGTAAATTTTTGATGAGAGTTGGAGCAACAAGGACATCACGAAGAAGAAGTGGTTTACTAGGAGAGGGAAGTTGAGCCTGACCAACACAATAAATTGGAATAGTGGAACCATCACCAAGAGTGATGGATTGGAAAGAAGATGGAGTACAAGAGGACGGAAAAGTACTTGATGCAGACATATGACTAGAAGCACCAGAATCAAAGATCCAATCCGTACCTGAGTTTCCTTGAGAGACAAAATTGTTCATGGCCTGTAGAAAAGCAACTTGATCTCAGCTCGGCATTGTGGTTGAGGTCGGTGTAGGCAGCAAGGCTGGCTGATATGATGGTATAGACTGCATAGCCGGCGGATACGATAGTGAAGGCAGGAGGGCCGGCGTTGGCGTGTAGAAGTGGCCTCTGTCAGCGTAGTAAGGTGATGGAGCGCCATAAGAAGCATAAGCTAGAGCAGCATGGTATGCATGCGTCGGCTATCAGGGTGTGAGAATCCCGGGAGCACCAGTATGTGGATGAACGCCGGGCTACCAAGCGCATGTATATGCAGGTGGAGCACCGAGAGGAGACGGAGCAGACCAAGGCATGAGCCACGCCTGTACTAGCCCTGTCCAGGGATCATGCGAAGGATGGTAGGTTGGAGCCGCGGGAGAAGAGCTGGCAGCCGTCACAGCGCGTGTAGTTGGTGGTGGTGGAGGAGGCATCAAGCGTGTCGCAGGCGGCCTGTAGATGGGGTTCTTGCCGCGATAGTTGGGGCTGGGATGCCAGCCTGGAGGTGGCGCCACAGGTGAGGATGGCGGCGGCAGTGGTGGTGGAGCGCGAGGGATGGCCGTGAAGAGCTGAGGGCGAGCATCCATGTTGGATTGGGCGCGATCGGCCCACTGGAGCATGGAGCGCACTTCGGCGAAGGACGGAAGCGGCCGCATCATGGGGATGAAGGAGGACTGCTTGTCGAATTGCTCGCTGAGCCCGACGAGGAGGATGTTGATGAGCTGCCGGTCTTCAACTGGATCACCGAGTTCACGAAGTTCATCTGAGATGGCCTTGAGGCGTTGGCAGTAGACGCTAAGAGAAGTATCTCCTTGTATTGTGCTCCTGAGCTCGGTGTGGAGGATGTTGGTGTGAGCGTCAACGTTGTCCTGGAAGAGCTGTCGAGGGCTGCCCAGAGATCGGCGGCGGCGGCAGCATCACGGAAGACAAGATTGAAAATCTCGATGGAGACACGCATGTAAATTCATTGGATGATGGCGAGATCATCCTTGACCCATTGTGGATCGTGAGGCTGCGGAACGGAGCCGACGCCGACGTGGGAACAGAGATTGCATCGCCCAAGATGGATGTCGAAGAGGTGGCGCCAATGATAGTAGTTGTGGGAATTGAGATCAAGGGTTATAGGTACTCCCTCCATTTATTTTTAGTCCGCATATAAGGTTTGGTCAAAGTCAAACTTTGTAGAGTTTGACTAAGTTTATATTAAAAAATATAAACATTCACAATATGAAATCAATATTATCAGATGCATCATGAAACATATGTTCATACTATATAGTTTTAGTATTGTAGATGTTCATATTTTTTCATATAAATTTGGTCAAACTTTATGCAGTTTGACTTTGATCAAATCTTATATGCGGAGTAAAAAAACGAAGGGAGTATATAGGGGCTAACATCGGCGATTGTATCGATAAAGGAAATTGCGGGAGGCAGCGGTGGTGCTAGAGGAGGGGTGGAAGAAGAGGCGACAGCGGCGGCTTTGGCGAGGATGGCGGACCGGCACTCGAAGTAGCCGGGCGGCGGATGTTTGGGCAGCGGAGCCATACCTTAGGACTGAATATCTGATACCATGTAAGATTGAATAGAATTATGTTTTTTTATATATATAATTGCAGCCGTATACACGAGGTTATATAGGAGGGTACAAACCGACTAAGGCTATTACAAAACGACTAGGACTCCTAATTAACTTGAGATCCAAGTAATAGTTTAACATTAATAATCCTACAAGCTAGAAGTCAGGTGCCTTCACAGTTAGAAGCGCCTACAAGCTCGCTGATTCTCTCAAGAGAAATAGAACGGAGATAGCAACAAGTTCCTCAAGAGATCCGGGTGACCGGAGCATATGGGATGCAATTTGGAAGGCAGATATACCGGAGAAGATAAAGGTATTCGGATGGAGAGTAGCCACAAATTCACTCGCTACCAAACACAATGCTTACAGAAGGACTCTAGCCGATGACAATGTATGTGAAATTTGCGGTACAGGTACGGAAGATGAGTACCATGCGGTTATAGCATGTACGAGGAGTGTTGCCCTCCGCCAATCCATGAGGACATACTGGGACATCCCTAGGGAATCTGTACTTACATACTCTGGTGGGGATTGGCTACAACTGATGCTACTGGGACAGCATAAGGAGATCAGAACTAAGTTGATGCTAATCATGTGGCAGTCCTGGAACCTAAGAAACAATGTGATCGATGGTGATGGGAAACAAACGGTGTCAGGTGCTGTCCAATACCTGCTCAGACTCCATGACGAGATCCGATTGGCTACACGCGAACCGATGCACGAAGGTGAGAAGAATAAACAGTCTCTATTCCCGACCAAACCGAGCATAGTGACTATAACTGGACCTAGCCATTGGACTGCACCCCCAGCAGGCTGGGCAAAGTTAAACACAGATGCGGCGTTCTTGGAGGAAACAGGAGAAGTGTGGGGCGGAGCGGTTGCGAGAGACAACAAGGGCCATGTGTTTCTTTCTGTAGGTCGGCGACTTCCCAATTGCAGTTCGGCAGAAGAGGCAGAGGCTGCAGCGGCGGCATTGGGATTATCTGAATTTGCAAAGTATTACTTTGGAAATTTGATCCTTGAGATGGACAACACCGCAGTCGTTCGGGATCTGAAGGCGAAGGAGAAATGCAGATCCTCATGGCATGCATGGATTGCGGAAACTAAGGCCCTCCTCTTGGGCTACACAAGTGCAGAGATCAACGCAGTTAGAAAGGAAAAGAACAGGCTCGCGCATGAGCTAGCCTCGAACGCACGTGTCTCAGGAGATTTTATGTTCCTTGCTGATGTACCAAATGACATGAGGGATGTAGTGAGGAACGAATATGTCCCCCCCATGGTGTAGGTTGTAGCCATGGTTCTCAAAAAAAAATCCTGAACTTCTTAGTGCTATAGATTTCTCGATGGAGTTGAGTCGATGAGCTAGAATAGATTGCCGCAGGTGCAGGTGCAGGTGACAGAGCATTGCCATAGCGTTGTCCTTGGCTTAACGTAAAGTGCGTGCAAATCAGACGCAACCCATCCATCAGCTTATGGTACGAGTACATGCAGTCATGACGACATGGAGACCTAAACATATTGGAATTAGCACGCGGCCGTTTGCAGCTCGGACATGATGCTCTGTAGCAGGAGCCTGGCTACTGGCTCAAGCTAAGGGCCAGTTCTTTTTGGTGATTCTTCCAGAATCGCCCCCTTCCCCAGTTTCTTTCAAAATCGCCAAGTCATATTTTTTTTTTACAATCATATCTAGTTAAGATCTAATTATTTAAGATTGTAAAAAATATATGGAGTGGTAATTCTGAGAGAAGCTGGGGAGGAGGGCGATTCTGGTAGAATCGTCCAAAAGAACTGGCCTGATTTGGACGGACCCGGCAGAGATCTGGGGTTCAATGGCTGAATCACCATGCCCTGTCGTCGGTGCCTCAGTGCTTGTCGGGTTAGGTAATTATCGTTTCTGCAGCATGTGAACTCTTGGGGACGGCTGACCACAGGATGCATCGCGACAAAATAAATTCTCAGGATCACGACCACCCACATGATTATTTTTCTTCTTTATCTTTATATAAAGAAGAAGCCTGGAACAAAATTGGGAAGAAAAGAAAGCCCACTTATATCATCCGGTTGCAGGATTACCTTGAGCCAGCCCAGAATACTTGCCTGGCCATCCAACGGGCGCGTCTATGTCGGGAGCTCCTGTTCGGCGCCTTAAGCGCTCAACACGTTTAATCAGAAGAAGTGGGATTTGAACTCCAAACGCGAAACTGATTGCTCACAAGCATTAACCACTAGGACATGCTTGGTTTGTTAATTACTAATGGAAACCGATCACATTTGACCATTCATTAAGTACAAAAATTAAACATATACTAGTATTATATGCTCACCATAATTATATGTCAATAAATAAATTTCAAAAAGCATTCACAAAAAACACGAACTGAAAGAAATAGAAAAAATTCAAAAAGGTTTGTACCAATTGAAAAAAATCGCAAAAAAGGAAAGAGTTCATCAATTTTTTTGTAAAATCAAAATTTCAAAATATTTCATTAAATTTTAAAAAAGCTCATAAAATTTTAAAAAAAGTTCATCGATTTTGGAGAAACAAATCATGAATTAGAAAAGTAGTTCATCGATTTTGAAAAAACGTTCGTCGACAATGAAGAAAGTTCATCAAATTTAGAAAAAAGTTCATTGATTTCAAAAAAAGTTCATCAATTTTGTAAAAAAGTACATTGATTTCAAAAAATGGTAATCAATCTTGAAGAACTGTTCATTGATTTTGAAAGAAATCACGAATTGCATTAAAAAGTTCATGCATTTAGCAAGAAGAAAATAATGAAAAAAAAAGCTGAACAAAACAGTTCCCAGAAAAAAGAAAAAAAAAGGAAAAATAGAATAATGTTTCGCGAACTGTAGAGGATAATTGGTAAAGGCGATGTGAGTCTGCACAATCAATCGAGATGGCCTAATGGTTACTACGCTTTGCTCGGAATGAATAACGGGCGCCTGCAGCGCCAAATAGGGAATGCCGTATATGTCTTGTTTCACGCGAGACAGAGCGCCTCGCCTGAAGGCCAGCGCCAGACTATTCCGGCCCAGACATGCGAGAGACCGCTGCCTTTTTTTTCCACGTTTTACTTCATTTTTTGAAAAAAAATCACTTTTGATATACTTCTAAATATTCTAAAGATATATATTACAAAAATACACTTCACCTACATTTTTGAAAAATATTAATCATGCATTTGAAAAATATTAAATCTGTATAAAAAAATCTTTCCGGTGTACATGAAAATGTATACAAAAAATATACAATCCGTATGGAAAAAAAGTAGACATAAAAATATTTTTAAAATGGTAATCATATATTTAAAAAATGTTAAACATGTGTATAAAAACTATTAAGAATCGATAAAAATGTATAAAGTGTATGGAGAAAGTATACATCCAAACCTATATGTTTCAAAGTGTTAGTAAATATTTAAAAAATTGCTAAACATGTACAAAAAAATGTACATCATCTATACTAAAAATATGGAATGTGTATTAAAAAATTGAAAGGAAAACATAAATTTTGAAAAAAAAACTGATTGTACATAAAAAAAAGTGTTAATAATATTTGCAAAGATTTTAAACGTGCAGAAAAATGTTCCTGGCATATACAGAAAACGTACAATGTGTATGAAAGGTGTAATCATCAAACACAAAAACCTTTAAAATGTTAAAACATTATTAAAAAATGTTAAACGTCTACAAAAAATGTTTCTTTTGTATACAGAATATAGAGTGTATTAAAGAAATTGAATATAAAAAATATAAAAATGTTAATCGTGTATAAAAAAAGTTAATCATATATTTAAAAATTTGTAAATATGTACCCCCTCCGTTCTTAAATATAAGCCATTTAAAGGTTTCAATATGGATAACATATGGAGCAAAATGAGTGAATCTACACTCTAAAATATATCTATATACATCTATATATAGTCTGTATTAAAATCTCTAAAAAGTTTTATAATTAGAAATGGAGGGAGTATTAAAAAAATTCCGCATACATACCCAAATATACATGGTTAAGAAAATATGTCATCAAAGATCAATTTTTAAAATATTAATCATGTTTACGGAAAATGTAAAACTTGTAAAAAATATTTAATGATGTCTACGTAAAATATACAAATGTGAGTAAAATGTAGGCATGTGTTCAAGAACAAGAAAAAACAAATAAAAACAGTGAAAACCTAACAAACGGAAGAAAGAAATACACCAGAAACAGAAATTCCGAGGAAACCTGTAAAAACCCATGAGCAAACCAAGAAAAACAAACGAAACTAAGGAAAACTTTGAAAGAAATAATAAAATTGAAGGAAAGTAAAGAAAACAGGAAAGGAAAAGGGAAAAGCAAATAAAAAGAGAGAACAAAGTAATAAAAAACCGAAGAAAGACGAAAGAAAAGAAAAAAATCAGTAAAAAACTAAAAAGAAGAAAGCATTGATAAACACAGGGAAGAAAAAAACTGAAGTTGTGAAGAAAGAAACAAACCCATAAGAAAGAGCAGAGATAAAAAAAGAAAACCGGAGCAGAATTGTAAATGCATCAAGTGCCCCCTTAGTGGTTTTGGAGTATTGAAGACAAATAGGTTGAGGAACTAATGTGTTTGTGAGTATATACAGGTAATAGAGTCCCTGAAGATTTGGTTTAACACATGGAAGACGACCCCTAAAATTGGATTTCTTCGACAAAATATATTTATTCCTATGAGATCGTGGGCGTGGATCCAAACCACCTGCAAATTTATTTATTTTTGTATTGGGAGTATTTGACAGGTTAAGGTGCTATTTCCAGTGTTGTTTTTATTTTTGGGTGGTGCCCTTGCTAATTGTCTTAATGCTTCATACGGAATATAAAAATATGCATGAAATGCAGACACTTCCCTCAACTTTTTACCTTCAGCTATACATTTTAACAAACCTTCAGCTACACATAGGTATAGTCCTTTTCCCGCTCAAGTACCAGGTGACTCAGATGTTGCAATCATCTTCATCATTGCTTCTTCCAAGCACCTTATTTTATTTTATTTTGCTACTATAGACTTTGTTTGATTAACAAAGACGAGGCCCTACTACCTGCGATGTTTCCAGAGCATTGTTTCCAATTATTTGTTATCTCATATTATGGTTATGAGAAGATACAACTATTTAATGTAACACCAATTTTTACAATTGTTGATATGAACTACTTGGCTATACTTTGTAGAACTTATGTGCTGACATGCATAAAATTGATTTACAACAAGAGTCTAACATAATACACAAGAAGTATCTCAAAATGGCAATATGTACATAACCTTTCATGGCGTCTCCATTCCATATCTTTTCTTAATTTGCTTATATACATTAGACTTATTTATTCCTATGAGATCACTTATGTCATATCACTGTATTTAGTAAAAGTAATGATACACTTTGCTATCTTTACAACTATACTCCAAGTACTATGTATATTGCAGTTTTTTCTCCTATATATAAGAGACCTACCATGTGAACAAATTTAGTCAACTTATGTATTCTCATGCGCATAGGACTAAGAGTTTCTGCAGCAACGCGCAGGGTATCATCTAGTACAAGCAAATGGTAAAACAAGAACATGCTCTTGTTATACCACACCAGTCACAAACAAACGCGCGAACAAGGCATACTCCTCCCTAACCTTGGCCACCGCCCGTCTAGCCCTTTTTCATCGCAAGCACGACCACCCTATGAACTGATAGTGATTTTCCTTCGACAATTCTAGCGTTGTACTCATTGTTAGTGGCGTTCACCTATTGATTGAACGTGTGTGAACTCTTCTTGTTGGTCGTTGTAACGACTCCTACATGGACACATTTTGTATTTGATGTCCTTGCGTGGACTGTTGAATCGAGGACGAGGTCTAGGGATCATATTTGTTGTGAGCTAGGAGAACATGTCTTCTCTTTGATCTTAACTAAACTGGGTGATGTTGTTGTAAGTCGATATCTTGCTTGTTGCAAAGTCAGTAAGGTTGCACATGAGAGATGTGGACTGAATGTGGCGGGCCTGTCCGGTGTACAACACTGAAACAGGATCAGAGAACGGGAAACAAAACGACTGGAATGTTGGGCGATCACTTTTTTTCTCTTTTAAGTTACGACTCTTTGCTTCTTACTTCTATCATGGGGAAAGTCGTCGATCTCTGAAATCCTGCGCCTTCCAAAGATTTCTAAGAAGCCCGAGGAGTGTTTTCAGCACCACTTAGCCCTTCGGTTTGGCCTGCATAATGACGGTCCACTTCCAATAATTTCATTCTAGGAGCAGCATGTAACAATAACACCCTTCAACTTTCACCTTACAGATCTACAAGCTGTCATTTGGTATGGAGGAGTTTCAAGTCACTGAGGCACATCGCTGCGAACACGTGAGTCACAACCTTGAGGCGTTAACCATCTTCTAGACTATAACTATGTACAACTAACATGCCAAAACTTTGTCGCACACTTGAGATAACATCAAACTGGCTATAAAAAGCTAGCCAGCCACTAGATGAAATATGCACTCTGGTGTCAATAGTCATCAAAAAGTTAGAAAGCTGCTCATCAGTCCATTCTGGTAAAGAAGCCACTGAAACCATCTTATGACTGGAAGGTAATGTTCCGCCGGTGGCAGACATTGAGAAATTTTCTTGAGTTGGCTGGAGGATACCCACACTTGTGCCATGGATGTCCTTTTGCTGATGCTCGAGCTTCCTGATCGAATTGTGATCACCGAGTAAATCATCTGCTATGTCATCTAGACCATTGCCATCGGAGAGCATTGCGTCACTCTTAAGTTTTTTACTACGAGGCTGCATCGATTCATCGCTAGAGAGTTTCCTCAGATTTCCAGTATAGGAAGCTTGTGAACAATCTTTGCTTCCAGCCATAACTGAGCTTCCACCTAGAATTGACTGTGTGCATCTTGTATCTGCAACCGGGTTTTGCTGTTGATGCTCATCCCTGTTGTTGATCATTTCACCACATGTGATTTTTCTCATTATATCGTCAGCCGAAGTTTCAGCTTCACTGCTCATTCCATACTTGGGTACGCTTCCTCCTTGTTTCAGCTGGCAATTAGCTAGATTCATGCTAGAAATGATTTTATGCAGCTGCTGGCTGGTGTTTAAACCTGACAAATTCTTTATTTGAGAACTTGAATCCATTTGCTCCCCGTTTCTCGTGATGATTTTTTACACCATGAGTATCTTTGTCCGTTCTCAGAATACTACTGTTAACAGCTTTTGCTGCACCACCATTATCACAGAGTAAGTCGACTATCCGTCCATCCTTGGTCCTCGAGAGCTTACTGAAGATCGTTGTCATTCCATCAGTTGTTTCCGCTCCAGCTTCCCTTTCCATGTTATCTCCTTGGCCTGCGAAACTCATTGTTACTTTGCATTTCACTATGGAAAGCACGGCAAATCACCATCAAATTTTATTGGGGGGATGAATAAAGAAAGAGATTTGTAAGTCACCAGACTGTTGGCTTTGCCTTTCAGAATTACTTGATGGAACTGCTTGCTTACATGGGGAGACATTGTCATTTTGCAGCACCTGGAAATGTGACCATTATTATGAGTTCATGACCTAAGATGAACTTCTGTGATGCAACAGTTACGACATAAAACATAACGGCAATTCAAAACTGAGGAGATATCATCTCGAAAGTGATGGCAAAAGATGATTACACAGTTTTCAGGTCCTGAAACTTGAGAAGCAATTAAATTCAGGTAATTTTGCTAACAAAACAAGTACCAGTGCATATAGCTAGAACTCCGCTCTATCTTGTCTATTAATATAACCAGGTAATCTCTTTTGCCGCGTTTCAAAAAAAGAACTCCAATCTATGACACACATCCTTAATTTAAGTCTGAACAATTACATAAAAACATGCGCATCTAAGTGCAAGTAAGCTTCAATAGTGTTCCCTAATCTGCTTCATTAATAATGGGTTGCAGGATTACCTCGAGCCAGCCCAGAATACTTGCCTGACCATCCAATGGGTGCGTCTATGTCCGGAGCTCCTGTTCGGCGCCTTAAGCGCTCAACACGTTTAATCAGGAGAAGCGAGATTTGAACTCCAAACATGAAACTAATTGCCCACAAGCATTAACCACTAGGACATGCTCGGTTTGTTGATTACTAATGGAAACAGATCGCATTTGACCATTCATTAAGTACAAAAATTAAACATATACTAGTATTATATGCTCACCATAATTATATTTCAATAAATAAATTTAAAAAAGCATTCACAAAAAACACGAACTGAGAGAAATAAAAAAATCAAAAAGGTTTGTATCAATTGAAAAAAAATCGCAAAAATGGAAAGAGTTCATCAATTTTTTTTGTAAAATCAAGATTTCAAAACATTTCATCAAAATTTAAAAAAGCTCATCGAATTTGAAAAAGAGTTCATCGATTCTGGAAAAAGTTCATCGATTTTGAAAAAAAAACTTCATCGATTTTGGACAAACAAATCATTAATTAGAAAATAGCTTATCGATTTTGAAAAAAGTTCATCAAATTTGGAAAGATGTTCATTGATTTCGAAAAAAAGTTCATTAGTTTTGTAAAAAAGTACTCCCTCCATTTTTATATACAAGGTCACAAACTCAAATTACAGGTACCAATGTAAAATTTAATGCTTGCTTTGCAAGTCAGCTTTTCTTTTTGTTTACGTGCATACAAGAACTCTGAGTGGAGGAAGTAGCTGATTGTTATTATGACTACATGCATACAACTATTAAACATGTTGCTAGTATGATAAAATAGCATTAATTTTTGCCTCGATTACTGTTGGTGGCCTTGTATAGATGCAAAATGTATATTCCATAGTGACCTTGTATATAAAAATAAAGGGAGTACATCGATTTCAAAAAAACGATAATCAAACTTGAAGAAATGTTCATTGATTTTGAAAAACAAAATCACGAACTGGAATAAAAAGTTCATGCATTTAGCAAAAAGGAAATAATGAGGAAAAAAAGCTGACCAAAACAGTTCCCAGAAAAAATAAAAAAAATAAAAAAGAGAATAAAGTTTCACGAACTGTAGAGGATAATGGTAAAAGCGATGTGAGTCTGCACAATCAATCGAGATGGCCTAGTGGTTACTGCGCTTTGCTCGGAATGAATAACGGGCGCCTGCAGCGCCAAATAGGGAATGCCGTATATGTCTTGTTTCACGCGAGACAGAGCGCCTCGCCTGAAGGCCAGCGCCGGACTATTCCGGCCCAGACGCGTGAGAGACCACTGCCTCTCTTTTTTCCACGTTTTACTTTATTTTTTGATTTGTTTTCACTTTTGATATACTTCTAAATATTCTAAACATATACATATTACAAAAATAAACTTCACCTACATTTTTGAAAAATATTAATCATGCATTTGAAAAATATTAAGTCTGTATAGAAAAATCTTTCCTGTGTACATGAAAATGTATACAAAAAATATACAATCCGTATGGAAAAAAGTAAACATAAAAATATTTTTAAAATGTTAATCATATATTTACAAAATATTAAACATGTGTATAAAAACTATTACAAATCTATAAAAATGTATAAAGTGTATGGAGAAAGTATACGTCCAAACCTATATGTTTCAAGGTGTTAGTATATATTTTAAACAATTGTTAAACATGTACAAAAAATGTTCATCATCTATACCAAAAATATGGATTGTGTATTAAAAAATTGAACATAAAAACATAAATTAAAAAAAACTGATTGTATATAAAAAAAGTGTTAATAATATTTTCAAAGATTTTAAACGTATAGAAAAATGTTCCTGGCATATACAGAAAACGTACAATGTGTATGAAACATGTAATCATCAAACACAAAAACCTTAAAAATGTTAAACGTCTACAAAATATGTTTCTTTTGTATACAGAAATATAGAGTGCATTAAAGAAATTGAATATAAAAATATAAAAATGTTAATCGCGTATAAAAAATGTTAATCATATATTTAAAAATTTGTAAATATGTACCCCTCCGTTCTTAAATATAAGACATTTTAAAGGTTTCAATATGGATAATATATGGAGCAAAATGAGTGAATCTACACTCTAAAATACATCTATATGTAGTTTGTATTAAAATCTCAAAAAAGTTTTATAATTCGAAACTGATGGAGTATTAAAAAATGTTCTGCATATATAGCCAAATATACATGGTTAAGAAAATATGTCATCAAAGATAAATTTTTAAAAATATTAATCATGTTTACGAAAAATGTAAAACTTGTAAAAATATATTTAATGATGACTACGTAAAATATACAAATGTGAGGAAAATGTAGGCATGTGTTCAAGAACAAGAAAAAAACAAATAAAAATGGTGAAAACCTAACAAACGGAAGAAAGAAATACACCAGAAATAGAAATTCCGAGGAAACCCGTAAAAACCCATGAGCAAACCAAGAAAAACAAACGAAATTGAGCAAAACTAAGAAAGAAATAATAAAATCGAAGGAAAGTAAAGAAAATAGGGAAGGGAAAGGGAAAACAAATAAAAAGAGAGAACAAAACAATAGAAAACCGAAGAAAGACGAAAGAAAAGAAAAAACCAGTAAAAATAAAAAGAAGAAAGCAGTGATAAACACATGGAAGAAAAAAACAAAAGTTGTGAAGAAAGAAACAAACCCATAAGAAAGAACAGAGATAAAAAATAGAAGAGACCGGAGCAGAACTGTAAGTGCATCAAGTGCCCCCTTAGTGGTTTTGGAGTATGGAAGACAAATAGGTTGAGGAACTAATGTGTTTGTGAGTATACACAGGTAATAGAGTCCCTGAAGATTTGGTTTAACACATGGAAGACGACCCCTATAAATGGATTTCTTGAAGTGAAGAATTTGGTGATGAAATTGGTACGTCCTTCGAAGAAATTGATGTGAAGACTTTGAATCTTGAAGACTTTGTTTTCATAGTTTCTTTTCTTCTTATTTGAGTCATAGGAAAAACCATACTGTTAAAGGCGGTCTAGGTGACACATATTTCACATTTCCAAAGTGATGCTCAAACTTACTCAAACCCATACACAAAAGCCAATTCGAGTGAATCCTTTGGAAATCTCCAGTACAGCTGACGCATTTGCTAGCGACACTGACGAAGTTCATCTAGTTGCTGACGAATTTGGTCACGCTGAGGAGTTAGGAGTTCGCCAGTACGATCTGCCTAAAAGTGAGGAAAACGAGTGCCCGATGAATTTGAGAGTTCAAATTCCGACCGTCGTTGCGTCGCGTGCCAGTTGTTGAGTGGATCCTTATCCTGACAACGGTTGAATCAGAGAAAGGCATTTATGACAATTCATGTTGGGTTGACCCTGGCTATAAATAGACGCGCCCACAACCACTTGTTGGTTTGCTGCTCAGAGAGAACTTTTCACTTATCATAAGAGAGCAACCCATCCTCTGACGACTTTGAGAGTATCCTAAGTGAGGAAAAACCCAGAGCCAAAGTGATTGAGCGTCACTGAAGAGATTGACCTGTGTGATCTGACGCCTGTTACCTTTGAAGACTGTCATTCTTCCAGACGGTTAGGCGTCAAGTTCTGAGTACACAAAGAGTCATTATGGTGTGCGGGTGTGTGATAGACTGGCTTATTAGGGATGATAAACTACTCATATTAATAAGGAATTCCTTCTTTTCCGGGAGCCCATCCGGACAGAACTCCAAAGTTAAGCATGCTCAGCTTGGAGTAATTTCAGGATGGGTGACCGACCGGGAAGTTGCTCCCGGGTGCGCACGAGTGAGGACAAAGTGCACAGAAAAGACTAGTAATGATCAGTGGGGCCAGTCTATATCCCCCAGGAGTAACGACCACCGGCGGGTGTGTCCGGAGCATTACAAGTTGGTATCAGAGCCGACCCTCACGGATACATGGATGTTTGCGGACAGGTGCGCAGTCATGTTGTTCATGATGTTTGTGACCCGTCGTGGCACACGACATGGCACATGTACCGGACTGGATGCACAGACGTATGTGCCAAGAGGGAACGTTCCTGTGGCCCGACGAGGACGTCGGTTCCTCTAAGTGGGGGTGTATGTGATAGCCTGGCTTATTAGGGATGATAGGCTACTCATATCAATAAGAAATTCTTTCTTTTCCGGGAGCCCATTCGGACAGAACTCCAAAGTTAAGCATGCTCAGCTTGGAGTAATTTCAGGATGGGTGACCGACCGGGAAGTTGCTCCCGGGTGTGCACGAGTGAGGACAAATTGCGCAGAAAAGACTAGTATTGATCTGTGGGGCCAATCTACATCCCGCCAGGAGTAACGACCACCAGCGGGTGTGTCTGGGGCGTTACACGGTGAACAAGTCTGTGAAGATTTTGGAAGTCTATCTTGAAGACTTACCACGAGTGATTGGGCGAGGTCTGCGGGCCTTAGCTCAAGAGGAATACGGTAAGGACTGTGTGTCCTCCGAGTTGCGACTCAGTCGCCTCAACCAGATGTACAGCAGATGTACAGTTGATGCAGCAACTGAAATTGGTCTACCAAATTCCATTGTCTTCATCGAGCCAACCTGGTTTCAAATTCATCACCCTCCCTTGTATTATTCCGTTGCTGAAGAATTTGTGATCTGTCCTCTGACGAATTTGAACTAAAGAATTTCATCACGCTATCTTTCATTTCCTCAGTTCATATTCTTTATGCGTGTATGATTACATGTTTTTCACTCTTACGTATCCTGATTGCATGTACTCTGATTCTGTAATTACTTAGTTTACCCTGCGTTTCTATTTCTTCACTCTGATCTTCGTCAAATTCTTCAGAGTTTGACGAATTTCTAAAAATCTCCCATTCACCCCCCTCTGGGAGATAACCTATGCTTTCAATTGGTATGAGAGAAAGCTACTCCCTTTTTCTGTGTGATTTTGCCTTAACCACTTGGAGTTTTAGTTATGTTGACCTCGGGTATGAAGAAAGTGTCCGCTGCATGACCCATCTTTGATGTCTATGACTATCCCAAGTGGAAAGTCATGATGAGGAAGTGTCTCCTATCCATGAACAGTGATCTTTGGAACGCCACTGAGATAGGATTGATTGATATATGGAAGATGGCCAATGCTGATGACATTCACAAGTACACTCAGCTAGATATGCGGGCAAAGGATGTCATCTTCTCCAGTCTATCCAGAGATGAGTTCAGGCGGATCATGCATCTGGCAAATGCGAAGCTCATTTGGGACAGGATCTCTGATGTCTATGAAGGACACCGCATGTGTCAGGATCCCTGGTTCCTTGAGATCAAGGAATCCCTGAATTCCATGACATTTGATCTAGATTCATCATCCTCAGCAACATGCCTCATGGCCAAAGGTGTCAAGGTACTCAAACAACCCGCATCTTCTTCAAGTGAAGGTGAATCTAATGAAAACATGACTCCTAGCTACTCCAAACTTGCTAACATGGTTGCAAAGCAACAAACTGCCATGGAAAGGATTCGCAAACTGCTTGATAAAAGTGACGACCTGTTGAACGATGAAATGGGACGGTCTCAAATTTTGACTGAAGACCTTGAGCGTCTCTAGTCAAAATATGACGAACTTGAAAGTCGTCATGTGGCCCTCTTAGCTGCACATGAGAAGTTGTCCTATGAATTTCTTCAAAGGAAGCAAGAACTCGAAAAGTTGAGAGTGTCTCATGATGATCTTCCAAAAGACAATGATTCATTACTCTCCCAACAGACCAACGCTACTCAGGAAGAATTTGTGATGCTTAAAATGCCTTGATCATGATAATGCAAATTCTTTAGCTGAATGTTCAAATGCTTCAACTACTGCTATTTCTTCAAATATCTCTATGGTTTCAATCCCCTCATCTGAGGAGACCACAAGTGTTACTGATGAAAATGCAGGTCTGAAGGAATTTTACGTCACAGGCATGTACAAAAGCCTCAAAGGGCACCAAACTCTATGATGTGCTCAAGAAGCAGATTCTAAACAGGAGCCCTAGGAAAGAGGGTATTGCTTTTGAGAGAAATTTGAACGCTAATGGATCGTATTTGAAACCTGAGCAGTATCCCAAAACCACATGGGTTGCTGCAAAAGGACCTCCAGTTGATCCATCCACTCTATATGGCTATAACTATGATACTCCACATTCTTTTGATGTGTCATTTGACTCCAACTATAAGCTATTCGAAAATTAGAATGGAGAAGTATTTGCTAGATCTGTTGGTACTAACTGCAGGAATGGTTCCCCAGTGAAGAAAATCTGGGTGCCCAAAATTGTTCTTCAAAATCTTCAGGTGAATGTCATCATGACACCACTGAATAAAAGGAACAACCCCAGGGCAAATTCTTCATCTGGACCAAAGTTGTCAAATGGACGCAGGCCAACTCATGCTCGTGCTAACACTTCAATACAGGGAAACAAACAACGATCTGATGAATATGTGCATTATTCTTCAAATCCCTATGTGCACAAAATTGCTAAGAATTTCATAACCTTGGTGTGCAGGTACCGTTTACATAGTGTTTCTTGGTTCTCCTACTAGATTGATAACCTTGGTTTCATAACTGAGGGAAATACTTACCTTTGTTGTGCTGCATCATCCTATCCTCTTCGGGGAAATACCGACGCAGATATAAGCAATCAGTCCATGGCTGCCATGGCTCCCAGAGGGCAGAACCCCCTCCGAGATTGGGTCTCTCTCTCCGTTCTCTTCTCTTTCGCGTTCCTATTTTCTGGCCGAAAACAATTTCTTATATTCCCGGAGATCGCAAAGCAATATGACAATGAATATGTATGTCATAAGAACAGAACGGTGGAAGTCGCATGGCAATATATCTCGGAATGGCTATGGAAATGCCATAATAGGTAGGTATAGTGGTTGTTTTGAGGAAGATATAAGGAGGCTTATGTGTGATAGAGCGTATCATATCATGGGGTTTGGATGCATCCGTGAAGTTTGCACCAACTCTCGAGGTGAGAATGCACGGTACCGAGGAGGCTAGCAAATTGCGGGAAGGTGGGAGTGTGTATAATCCATGGACTCGCATTAGTCATAACGAACTCACAGACTTATTGTGAAAGCCTATTAGCCCTCGAAGCAAAGTACTACCTGCATGCCCCTAGGTAGGAGGTTGGTATGAATTAACCATCATGCGTTCTCGATTATAACAACACAAATGATTTCAATCAAGGATAAATTATGCTCCAACTTCATCGCAAAACTAGAGCTATACGTGCATGCTTCGGGAATCACAAACCTTAACATTGATATTTTTACTAAAGCATAATCATCCACTAGTACACCCACACATTACTGTCTTAATATCGCAAAACTATTGCAAGGAATCAAACATATCATATTTAGTGATCTACAAGTTTTATGTAGGATTTTATGACTAACCATGTGAATGACCAATTCCCGTTGACTCTCTAAATAGATATAAGTGAAGCATGAGAGTTTAATTCTTTCTATAAAAGACCACACTCTAATAAATATAAGTGAAGCAAAAGAGCATTCTGCAAATAACGATTTTCTAAATGTAGAGAAACAGGCATCCAAACTTCAAACGATATAAGTGAAGCACGTCAAGCATTCTATAAAGCCATACTCAAAAGATATAAGTGAAGTGCAAAGAGCATTATATAAATCAACCAAGGACTATCTCATACCATCATTGTGCAATACTAAAAGAAAAATAAAGAGCACAATGATAATTGGCGAAGCGAAGAAGAGAGATAGGATGCCTTATGGGGCATCGCCAAGCTTAGATGCTTGAGTCTCCTTGAATATTTACTTGGGGTGCCTTGTGCATGCCCAGGCTTAAACTCTTGCCTTTCCTATACTCATATTGATAGCTCCTCGATCTTCGAACACTTCATTCACACAAAACTTAACCAAACTTTTTTATTAGAGGGGTTAGTACATATAACATCAAATCCCATCGTGTCCTACTGTAACATTATTATATAATTATAATAAAACACTACCCACTATATGCTATTACAATTCTATGGCTCCCAAATCAACGAGGCTCAACAAGATTTCAAACATAAGCAAATAAAGAAAATATAACAACAATCTATGAAAACGGGACAATTTCTAAAGATACAGATGGTATGCATACTTCTGTAACTCAAAAATTATGAAAAATCAGGACATACTAAAACATTTGCATATAAGTACTGTGTAAAAATTTCAAAAAAATTGCATGTTCCAGTAAATTATCATAATTCAAGCACTACAACAAAAGTTTATGTTTTTGCCATGCACATACCAAACAAGCAATTTAAACATCCTAAAGGTAAATCTTGCCACATTATTTTTATAATACAATGGATTTGCACAAGGGGATAATTATTTTTTGAATTTTTTTGTAATCAAGGTTCACAAAGTTTCCATGGTCGTGAACAAAGTTCAAGGATATCCCCCACTTCAATGGTGCTCATCTTTCTCACTTTCAGTTTTATTTTTGAAGAGTTTTAGGTCCCATCTATATATTTTTTGTTTTTAAACTTTTTAAAAGCACACAACAGAATAAAAACTCCTGGGTTGTCTGCCAGGCAGCCCTTCCTTTAAAGCCATTAAGCTAGGCATAAAGTGCTCAAGTAATTGATCCACCTGGATCCCAAGGTATATCAAAGTCAATTTTAATTAACAATGATTCGTAATTTAGTAGTGAGCATCAAGCAACATATATCACATAACAACGGATTTTAACTCCCTTCCTATGCATCAGCATGTCATAAAAGAACAATTCATGCACACATAATAAAGCCCAATACATAGTATAAACAGTTTCTTGCAATTTTATCGTATTGGAAACATAGAGAGGTGGAGATGTAGTTCATGTCTCATAATAATTGCAATTAGGAGCATCAAGCACATGCATATTATATTCATCAAAATCATCATGTGTAATGGTAAAACGCAACCCATCAATATAATCCTTAATAAGCGCAAACTTCTCTGATATAGTGTAGTTGGGAGAATTCAAAAAGATAATAGCACTATCATGTGTGGGTGCAATAGCAACAATCTCATTCTTAACATAAGGAACTATAGCAAGTTCATATCCATAAGCAAATTCAAATTGGCATCTTGGCCACAAGCATAGAAAGCATCAAGTTCATCAAAAAGGGATGTTTCAAATGAATCAACGGGATCATAGCATTCATCCTTCAGTAAGCATGAAGGGAAATTAAACAATGTATGAGTTGAAGAGTTACTCTCATTAGAAGGTGGGAACAAGTGATCAATCCGCTCTTCCTCCTTTTGTTCTTAGCTCTCCTCGTCATCTTTTTCATCTAATGAGCTCACAGTTTCAGCAATTTCCTCTTCCATAGATTCCTGCAAAATGTTAGTCTCTTCTTGGAGAAAGGAGGCTTCCTCAATATATTCTTTAACATAAGCATTAGAAGCATAGTTTTCATAGCAATATTTAAGTATGGTAAAATTTTCAGATTTGTAAAGAGTAGCATCATACTTTTCAATCAAAGAAGCAATTTCATAGGCACCCCTAAAAGAAACAAATTCTGCAATTTGTACAATATCATGGTAATTATAAACACCTTTGGCATAAGAAGATAAGATTCCATTATCCTTAAAATCACATTGGAAGGGAGGGTGTTTTTAGGATCTTGAGAACAACAAGTATAATAATGTATTTCACATAAATTCCAAGCATAACAATGCAAACAATTAATTTGATCCCATCAGAGTTTTCCTTTTTGAGATAAGCGGTAATGCAAAAATAACCATGCTCATCTCATGATTTCCCTCAACTAGGCTAGTTGGGTTTCCAGCACAAGCACAAATGGATCGAAGATGATCCAAGTAAAAAGCTTCAGCGGTATGGTAGATTTTGGGTGGTTCCTCAACCACTGGGTTAGAAAGTACAACTAATTTGTTTTGTATTTTGCATTTCCTACCCATAACTAAAGATAGAAAACAAGAACAGAAAATAAAATGTACTTAGTGAGAAAGCCAACAAGCACACACGAGAATATTCACCCCACGTTATTGATCTGCAGCAACGGCAGCAGAAAAATATCTTGATAACCCACAAATGTAGGGGATCAATTGTAGCTTTTTTGATAAATACGATTGTCGAACTCAACAAGGAGCTAAAGGTAGAATTTATATTATCTTCAAGTTCTATCAACCATCGATACAACTCTACGCACACCAAATGTTCGCTTTACCTAAAACAAGTATGAAACTAATTTGCGGGAATAAAACTATAAGTATTTTGCGAGAATAAAACTAGGAGTAATTTGCAAGATAATAAAAGTTAGTTGTTTAGTAAAAAGCTTTTTGTAACACAAGGGACGGATTTGTCCCTAGGCAATTGATAACTAGATCGGTAATCATTATTGCAATTATATATGAGGGGGGACATGAACTAACATACTTTCCGTACTTGGATCACATGAACTTATGATTGGACCTCTATCAAGCATCCACAACTACTAGAAATCATTAAGGTAAACCCAACCATAGCATTAAGTAACAAGTCCCCTTTACTCCCATATCCAACAACCCCATTACTCGGGTTTAAGCTTCTGTCTGATGGAAATATGCCCTAGAGGCAATAATAAAATGGTTATTATTATATTTCCTTAATCATGATAAAGGTTTATTATTCATCCTAGAATTGTATTGACCGGAAACTTAAATACGTGTGTGGTTACATAAACAAATACCGTATCCCTAGTGAGCTACTAGACTAGCTCATTGATCAACAGATGGTTAAGGTTTCCTAACCATAGGCATGAGTTGTCATTTGATAATGGGATCACATCATTAGGAGAATGATGTGATGGACAAGACCCAACCGTTAACAAGCATATGATCGTTCAGTTTATTGCTAATGCTTTCTTAATGTCAAATACATGTTCCTTTGTCCATGACATCATGCAACTCCCAGATACCAGAGGAATACCTTGTGTGCTATCAAACATCACAACGTAACTAGGTGATCATAAAGATTCTCTACAGGTATCTCCGAAGGTGTCTGTTGAGTTGGTATGAATCGAGACTGGGATTTGTCACTCCATGTATCGGAGAGGTATCTATGGGACCTCTCAGTAATACACATCACACGAAGCTTGCAAGCAAAGTGACTAAGGAGTTAGTTGCAAGAGGATGTATTACATAACGAGTAAAGAGACTTGCCGGTAATGAGATTGAACTAGGTATAGAGATATTGACAACCGAATCTCGCGCAAGTAACATACCGACAGACAAAGGGAATTACGTATGTTGTCATAAAGGTTCGACCGATAAGATATTTGTGGAATATGTAGGAATCAATATGGGCATCTAGGTCCCGCTATTGGTTATTGACCGGAGAGGTGTCTCGGTCATGACTACATAATTCCTGAACCCGTAGGGTCGCATGCTTAACGTTCGTTGATGCTAGAGTAGTATTGTGATATTTGATGAGTGGTAAACAAATGCTGTTAGGAGTCCCAGATGAGATCCAGGACATCATGAGGAGTCTCGGGGTCGAGAGGTAAATATTTATATATGGGAAGTCATATTTTGGGTTCCGAAAAAAGGTGCAGTTTTTTCAGTATTGTATCGGGAAGCTTCCAGAGGATTCCGGAGGGGTCCGGAAGTCCACAAGTGGCTCCACCACGACCCAAGGGCTATCATGGGCTGCAGGGAGGTGCGCTAGACTTATTGGGCTAGGCGCACCAAGTCCTCAAAAGCCCATGTGGCTAGGGAAGGCAAAAAAGGAAGGAGTCCTAGTAGGAATAGGATTGGACTTGGAGTCCAAGTCCTCTCCCCCTTAGCTGCACCCTAGGGATTGGAGGGGCTGTTTCCCACACCCCTCCACCTATATATAGAGGGGAGGGGCGCCCCAAGAGGATACACCAAGCCCTTGGCGCCCCTCTCTCTCCTGTTACTCCGTAGTTCCACCGCCTCGTCCCGCCGACGCTTAGCGAAGCGCTGTCGGTGCTCCATCACCACCAGCCATCATGTTGGTTGTGATCCCATCTACTTCTCCTCTCCCGCTTAATGGATCAAGAAGGAGGAGACGTCATTGAGCCGCACGTGTGCTAAACTCGGAGGTGCCATCCGTTTGCCACTAGATAGGTTGGATCGTGATCGAATCGCGAAGAGTATGACTACATCAATCGCGTGATAAACGCTTTCGCTTAGCGATCTAAAAGGGTATGTAGATGCTCTCCCCCTCTCGTAGCTATGCATATCCATGCATAGATCTCGCGTGTGCATAGATTTTTTTTGTTTTCCATGCAATGTTCCCCAACAGTGGCATCATGAGCCAGGTCTATGCATAGATGATATGCACGAGTAGAACACAAAGAAGTTGTGGGTGGTGATGGTCATACTGCTTACCACCAACGTCTTATTTTGATTCGGCGGTATTTGTGGGATGAAGCGGCCCGGACCAACCTTACATGTCCACGCACATGAGACTAGTTCCACCGACTGACATGCAACTTGCTTTGCATAAAGGTGGCTGGCGGGTGTCTGCTTCTCCTACATTAGTTGAATCGAATTTGACTACGGACAGTCCTTGAAGAAGGTTAAAACATCAAACTTGATAATCACCGTTGTTGTTTTGCGTAGTTAAGAACGGTTCTTGCTAGTTGCCCGTAGCAGCCATGTAAAACTTGCAACAACAAAGTAGAGGACATCTAACTTGTTTTTGCAGGGTATGTTGTGATGTGATATACATGGTTGTATGAGATGATCATGTTTTATAATATTGACAACCGGCAGGAACCTTAGGGTTGACTCTTAATTATTGTATGAAATGCAAGCACCATGTAATTGCTTTACTTTGTCGCTATGGGTTAGCAGTAGTTGTAGAAGCAATAGTTGGCGAGACCACCCCGACGCAACGATGGAGATCAAGGTGTCGAGCCGGTGACGATGGAGATGATGCCGATGCTTTGGAGATGGAGATCAAAAGCACAAGATGATGATGGCCATATCATATCACATATTTTGATTGCATGTGATGTTTATCCTTTATGCATCTTATTTTGCTTAGAATGATGGTAGCATTATAAGATGACCCCTTCACTTAATTTCAAGATAAAAGTGTTCTCCCTGAGTATGCACTATTGCCAAAGTTTGCCGTTCCGAAGCACCACGTGATGATCGGGTGTGATAGACTACGTTCGCATACAACGGGTGTAAGCCCGTTTTCCACACGCAAAATACTTGGGTTAAACTTGAAGAGCATAGCATTTACAGACATGGTTTCGGAACACTGGAGACCGAAAGGTCAAACATGAATCATATAGTAGATATAATCAACATAGAGATGTTCACCATTGATGACTACCCCATCTCACTTGATGATCGGACATGGGTTAGTTGATTTGGATCATGTATCACTAGATAACTTGAGGTATGTTAATTTAAGTGGAAGTTCATTAGTAATTTGATTAATTGAACTTAATTTATCACGAACTTAGTCTTGACAGTATTTGCATAGCTATGTTGTAGACAAATGGCCCGTGTTACCGTTGCCTTGTATTTTAATGCATTCCTAGAGAAAACTAAGTTGAAAGATGATGGTAGCAATAATGCGGACTAGGTCCGTGATCTGAGGATTATCCTTATTGCTGCACAGAAGAAGTATGTCCTTGATGCACTGATGTCTACTATGCAACTTTATTCTTATAGACACGTGTTGGGCCTCCAAGCGCAGAGTTTTGTAGGATAGTAGCAATTTTCCCTCAAGTGGATGACCTAAGGTTTATCAATCCGCGGGAGGCGTAGGATGAAGATGGTCTCTCTCAAACAACCCTGCAATCAAATACAAGAAATCTCTTATGTCACCAACACACCCAATACAATGGCAAATTGTATAGGTGCACTAGTTCGGCGAAGAGATGGTGAACAAAGTGTAATATGGATGGTAGAAATATATTTTTATAATCTGAATAAATAAAAACAACATGGTAGCAAATAGTAAATGGGCACAAAAATGGTATTGCAATGCTTAAAAATGAGGCCTAGGGTCCGTACTTTCACTATTGCAATCACTCAACAATGCTAATATAATTGGATCATATAACCATCCCTCAACGTGCAACGAAGAATCACTCCAAAGTTCCTATCTAGCGGAGAACATACGAAGAAATCATTTGTAGGGTATGAAACCACCTCGAAGCTATTCTTTCTGATCGATCTATCCAAGAGTTCGTACTAAAATAACACCAAATAATTTCATATTCATAATACTCAATCCAACACAAAGAACATCAAAGAGTGCCCCAAGATTTCTACCGGAGAAACAAAAGACAAGAATGTGCATCAACCCCTATGCATAGATTACCCCAATGTCACTGCGGGAATCCGCGAGTTGAATGCCAAAAACACATATCAAGTGAATCAATATGATACCGCATTGTCACCATGAGTATTCATATGCAAGACATATATCAAGTGCTCTCAAATCCATAAAAGTATTCAATCCTATAACAACAAAATCTCAAAGGGAAAAACTCAATTCATCACAACAAGATAGAGAGGGGAAAGCACCATATGATCCAACTATATTAACAAAGCCCGCGATACATCAAGATCGTGACATCTCAAGAAAATGAGAGAGAGAGAGAGAGATTAAACACATAGCTACTCGTACAAAGCCTCAGCCCCGAGGGTGGACTACTCCCTCCTCATCGTGGTGGCCGTTGGGATGATGAAGATGGCCATCGGAGATGACTCCCCCCTCCGGCAGGGTGCCAGAACAGAGTCTAGATTGGTTTTTCGTGGCTACAGAGGCTTGTGGCGGTGGAACTTTTGATCTAGGGTTATTTCTGATGGTTTCGCTATTTATAGGATTTTTTGACGTCGGTTTCACGTGAAGATGGGCCTCAAGGTAACACAACCCACCAGGGCGAGCCTGGCTCACCAGGCGCGCCCTGGTGGGTTGTGCCCTCCTTGTGGATCCTCTGGCCCTTCCACAAAGCTTCAGGGGTCTCTTTTGTTCCAAAAAAATCATCAAAATGTTTCAGCTCATTTGGAGAACTTTCATTTCTGCACAAAAAACAACACCACGATAATTTTGCTGAAAACAGCGTCAGTCCGGGTTAGTTCCATGCAAATCATACCAAAACCATATAAATTGCTGTAAACATGGCATGAATACTTCATAAATTATAGACACGTTGGAGACGTATCATGCACCGCTAGGTGACAGACCTGCTGCAGGAGCTGATACAGACATTATGAACATTTGACAAGCTCGATCTGATGACAGTTGCTTCACGATTCGATTCTCTTCATCGAAGAATTCACCTTGAAAGCCGATACATACAATAGCCCAAACGGCAGGGTTATGTCCAATAATATGCATTTTCATTTTATGCTTCCAACTAGCAAAATTAGTACCATCAAAGTAAGGACCTCTACAGTGATAATTTCCCTTACTAGATGCCATACTCTCCTAGGTTGTGAAACCAAGGCTATGATCACCAAAGCTATGAAATCAAGGCAAATGGAGACCAAAGCTCTGATACCACTTGTAGGATCGAAAGTAGGTCTAGAGGGGGGGGGTGATTAGACTACTTGACCAAATAAAAATCTAGCCTTTTCCCGATTTTAAGTCTTGGCAGATCTTAACAACTTAGCACAAGTCAAGCAATCAACCTACACATGCAATTCTAAGAGTATATCAGCGGATTGTAAAACATTGCATATGAAGATAAAGGGAGGGGTTTGGAAAGGAAAACGCAATGTAGACACGAAATTTTTTGGCGTGGTTCCGATAGGTGGTGCTATCATACATCCACGTTGATGGAGACTTCAACCCACGAAGGGTAACGGTTGCGCGAGTCCATGGAGGGCTCCACCCATGAAGGGTCCATGAAGAAGCAACCTTGTCTATCCCACCATGACCATCGCCCATGAAGGACTTGCCTCACTTGGGTAGATCTTAACGAAGTAGACGATCTCCTTGCCCTTACAAACTCCTTGGTTCAACTCCACAATCTTGACGGATGCTCCCAAGTAACACCTAACCAATGTAGGAGACACCACTCTCCAAAAGGTAATAGATGGTGTGTTGATGATGAACTCCTTACTCTTGTGCTCCAAATGATAGTCTCCCCAACACTCAACTCTCTCTCTCTCTCTCACACAGATTTGGCTATGGTGGAAAGATTATTTGAGTGGAAAGCAACTTGGGGAAGGCTAGAGATCAAGATTCTTGTGGTTGGATTGGAATGTCGTGGTCTCAACACATGAGTAGGTGGTTCTCTCTCAGAAAATGTATGCTGGAAGTGTAGGCACGTTCTGATGGCTTTATCTCAAATGGAGAGGAGGGTGGAGGGGTACATATAGCCTCCACACAAAATCTAACAGTTACACACAGTTGAGTCAACTCGGTCAGACCGAATATATGAACTCGGTGAGACGGGTTTAGTTCAAAATGTGAATGTTAGGCTTTTTGGTGGGACCAACATGATCAACTCGGTGGGACTGATGAGCTAGGGTTAGGGCAAACCTCATCTCGGTTTGACCGATTACGTGAACTTGGCGAGACCGATTTTAGTAATAGGCTAATAGAGAGTTGGTCAGGCAAACTCGATGGGACAAATCGCTCCTTTCGGTGATACCGAAACGTTACGAAAGGAAAACAGAGAGTTTGCACTGCGAACTCGGTGGGACCGATTTCTCATTTCGGTGAGACCGAAACGTTACGAAGGGAAACAGACAGTTTGCAATCCCATCTAGGTGAGACCGATATCCTTATAGGTGAGACCAAACTGATTAGGGTTTCTGGCTATGGCTATGTCAAGTGAATTCGATGGCGCCGGATGAATCAAATCAGTGGGGCCGAGTTTGACTTTAGGTTTTGGACATATTTGGATTTGAGAACGTGGTTGAGGGCTTTGGAGGACATCACTAAGCATTTTAAGCAAGTAGGCCATTAAGCAACACCTCATCCCCTTTTAATAGTATTGGCTTTTCCTATGGACTCAATGTGATCTTGGATCACTAAAATAGAAATGAAGAGTCTTGAGCTTTTGCCAATATTTGTCCTTAGCATTTTGAGGGGTCCACATCTCTAGTCCATGCCATGCCAATCATTGAACTTTCTAAAATAATCAACTTGAAAGGATATTAGTTCAATGAGCTATATGTTGTTATGAATTACCAAAACCACGCAGGGATTAGTTGCACTTTCAACTAGTTTTAAGAAAAAGGGCAAGGGAAATAAAGGGAACCTCAAGAAGAACAACAAGAAAGTTGCCGCTCCCATGAAGAAGCCCAAAGCTGGACCCAAGCCTGAAACTGAGTGCTTCTACTGCAAAGGAAATGGTCACTGGAAGCAGAACTACCCCAAATACTTGGCAGATAAGAAGGATGGCAAAGTAAACAAAGGTATATTTGATATACATGTTATTGATGTGTACCTTACCGGTGCTTGTAGTAGCCCCTGGGTATTTGATACCGGTTCAGTTGCGGAGATTAGTAACTCAAAACAGGAGTTGCAGAATAGACGGAGACTAGTTAAGGGCGAGGTAACGATGTATGTTGGAAGTGTTTCCAAGATTGATATGATCACCATCGCACACTCCCTCTACCTTCGGGATTAGTGTTGAGCCTAAATAAATGTTATTTGGTGTTTGCGTTGAGCATGAACATGATTAGATCATGTTTAATGCAATACAGTTATTCATTTAAGTTAGAGGATAATTGTTGTTCTGTTTACATGAATGAAACCTTCTATGGTCATACACCCAATATAAATGGTTCATTGAATCTCGATCGTAGTGATACACATATTCATAATATTGATGCCAAAAGATACAAAGTTGATAATGATAGTGCAACATACTTGTGGCACTGCCGTTTAGGTCATATTGGTGTAAAGCGCATGAAGAAACTCCATGTGAATGGACTTTTGGAATCACTTGATACTTGCGAACCTTGCCTCATGGGCAAGATGACCAAAACTCCGTTCTCCGGAACAATGGAGCAAGCTAATGACTTATTGGAAATAATACATACTGATATATGTGGTCCGATGAGTGTTGAAGCACGCGGCGGGTATTGTTATTTTCTCACCTTCACAGATGATTTGAGTAGGTATGGGAATATCTACTTGATGAAACACAAGTCTGAAATGTTTGAAAAGTTCAAAGAATTCCAGAGTGAAGTGGAGAATCATCGTAACAAGAAAATAAAGTTTCTATGATCTAATCGCGGAGGCGAATATTTGAGTTATGAGTTTGGCCTTCATCTAAAACTATGTGGAATATTTTCACAACTCACGTCACCTGGAACACCACAGCGTAATGGTGTGTCTAAACGTCGTAACCGTACTTTATTAGATATGGTGTGTTCTATGATGTCTCTTACCGATTTGCCACTATTGTTTTGGGGTTATGCATTAGAGACAGCTGCATTCACATTAAACAGGGCGTCGTCTAAATCCATTGAGATGACACCATATGAACTGTGGTTTGGCAAGAAACCTAAGCTGCCATTTCTTAAAAGTTTGGGGATGCGACGCTTATGTCAAAAGGCTTCAGCCTGATAAGCTCGAACCCAAAGCGGAGAAGTGTGTCTTCATAGGATAGCCGAAAGAAACTATTGGGTATAACTTCAACCACATATCCTAAGGCAAAATCTTTGTTGCTAAGAATGAGTCCTTTTTAGAGAAGGAGTTTCTCTCGAAAGAAGTGAGTGGGAGGAAAGTGGAACTTGATGAGGTAGTTGTCCCTTCTCTCGAATTGGAAAGTAATACATCAGAGAAATCCGTTCCCGTGATGTCTACACCAACCAGAGAGGAAGAAAACGATGATGACCATGAAACTTCAGATCAAGTTACTACTAAACCTCGTAGGTCAACCATAACACATTCCACACTAGAGTGGTACGTCAATCCTGTCCTGGAAGTCATATTGTTGGACAACATCGAACCTACGAACTATGAAGAAACTATGATGAGCCAAGATTCCGAAAAATGGCTTGAGACCATGAAATCTGAGATAGGATCCATGTATGAGAACAAAGTGTGGACTTTGGTGAATTTGCCGGATGATCGGCAAGCCAAAAGCATAAATATATCTTTAAGAGGAAGACAGATGTTGACGGTAATATCACTATCTACAAAGCTCGACTTGTTGCGAAAGGTTTTCGACAAGTTCAAGGGATTGACTACGATGAGACTTTCTCACCCGTAGCGATGCTTAAGTCTGTCTGAATCATGTTAGCAATTGCCGCATTTTATGATTATGAAATCTGGCAAATGGATGTCAAAAACTTGCATTCCTTAACGGGTTTCTTGTGGAAGAGTGTTATATGATGCAACCGGATGTTTTTGTCAATCCTAAAGGTGATAACAAAGTGTGCAAGCTCCAACGATCCATCTATGGACTGGTGCAAGCATCTCGGAGTTGGAATATACGCTTTGATGAGATGATCAAAGCATATGGTTTTATACGGACTTATGGTGAAGCCTGTATTTACAAGAAAGTGAGTGGGAGCTCTGTAGCATTTCTGATATTATATGTGGATACATATTGTTGATTGGAAATGATATCGAATTTCTGGATAGCATAAAGGATACTTGAATAAGAATTTTTTAATGATAGACCTCAGTGAAGGTACTTACATATTGAGCATCAAGATCTATAGGGATAGATCGAGACACTTAATAGAACTTTCGTAAAGCACATACCTTGGCAAAGTTTTGAAGAAGTTCAAAATGAATTAGTAAAGAAAGGGTTCTTGCCTGTGTTGCATGGTATGAAGTTGATTAAAGAGTCAAAGCCCGACCGACAGAAGATAGAGAGAGAATGAAAGTAATTCCCTATAGGTTCTATAAAATATGTCATGCTGTGTACCAGACCTGTTGTGTGCCTCGCCATGAGTTTGGCAAGGGGGTACAATAGTGATCCAGGAGTGGATCACTGGACACCGGTCAAAATTATCCTTAGTTACCTAAGAGGACTAAGGAAATGTTTCTCGGTTATGGAGGTGATAAAGAGTTCGTCGTAAAGGGTTACGTCGATGCAAGCTTTGACATCGATTCGGATGACTCTGAGTCTCAATATGGATACGTATTGAAAGTGGGAGCAATTAGCTAGAGTAGCTCCATGCAGAGCATTGTAGACATAAAAATTTGCAAAATACATACAGATCTGAATATGGCAAACCCGTTGACTAAACCTCTCTCACAAGCAAAACATGATCATACCTTAGAACTCTTTGGGTGTTAATCACATGGATATGTGAACTAGATTATTGACTCTAGTAAACTCTTTGGGTGTTAATCACATGGCGATGTGAACTATGGGTGTTAATCACATGACGATGCGAACTAGATTATTGACTCTAGTGCAAGTGGGAGACTGATGGAAATATGCCCTAGAGGCAATAATAAAATTGTTATTATTATATTTCCTTAATCATGATAAATGTTTATTATTGATACTAGAATTGTTTGACCGTAAACTTAAATACATGCGTGGATACATAAACAAATACCGTGTCCCTAGTGAGCCTCTACTAGACTAGATCGTTGATCAACTGATGCATAGGTTAAGGTTTCCTAACCATAGACATGAGTTGTCATTTGATAATGGGATCACATCATTAGGAGAATGATGTGATGGACAAGACCCAACTGTTAGCATAGCATATGATTGTTCAGTTTATTGCTACTGCTTTCTTAATGTCAAATACGTGTTCCTTCAACCATGAGATCATGCAACTCCCGGATACCGGAGGAATACCTTGTGTGCTATCAAACGTCACAACGTAACTGGGTGATCATAAAGATGCTCTACAGGTATCTCTGAAGGTGTCTGTTGAGTTGGTGTGAATCAAGACTGGGATTTGTCACTCCATGTATTGGAGAGGCATCTCTGGGCCCTCTTGGTAATACACATCACACGATGCTTGCAAGCAAAGTGACTAAGGATTTAGTTCCAAGATGATGTATTACGGAACGAGTAAAGAGACTTGACGGTAATGAGATTGAACTAGGTATAGAGATAGCGCCAATCGAATCTCACGCAAGTAACATACCGACAGACAAAGGGAATTACGTATGTTGTTATAAAGGTTCAACTGATAGAAGATCTTCGTGGAATATGTAGGAATCAATATGGGCATCCAGGTCCTGCTATTGGTTATTGACCGGAGAGGTGTCTCGGTCATGACTACATAATTCCCGAACCCATAGGGTCACACGCTTGGGCCTCATTTGGTTTCCCAGTTTCCCCTCGGGATCCCTGCCTGTTCCCCGGGCTGGGAACCCACAAGCCAAGTTAGCCCTGGGTGATCTACCCAGCCATTTGGCAGCCCACGATATCGGGGTAGCCCGGCCCATTCCATGTCTTTTCCCTGGGAGCGCCTTCCACGCCTGCAGTGGTCGGGGAGGAAACCCCCGTTCTCTTGGTCTCGCGAATGAGAGGCGACGGCGGCAAGATCCAAGCACGATGCGCCACCACGCTCCGCCCTCCTTCGGCCAAAGCTCCGCCCGACGATTGGAAGCGACGCACCACCACGCTCTGGCCTGTACCTCCATGCTTTGTCCCTCCGGCGGGGGCGACGACGACTGGGCTCGTCATCCCCTTCTTCCCGGATCTCTTCTCTCCCTCGAAGCATCACCCACCTCTGGCGAAGATGACGGCCATAGACCATCCTCCTCTTTCTCATCAATGTTATTGAGGGAGTCCTGGATTAGGGGGTCTCCGAATAGCCGGACTATATCCTTTGGCCGGACTGTTGGACTATGAAGATACAAGATTGAAGACTTCGTCCCGTGTCCGGATGGGACTCTCCATGGCGTGGAAGGCAAGCTAGGCAATACGGATACGTAGATTTCCTTCCTTGTAACCGACCTTGTGTAACCCTAGCCCCCTCTGGTGTCTATATAAACCGGAGGGTTTAGTCCGTAGGACAACATACAATCATACCATAGGCCAGCTTCTAGGGTTTAGCATCTACGATCTCATGGTAGATCAACTCTTGTAATACTCATATCATCAAGAACAATCAAGCAGGACGTAGGGTATTACCTCCATCAAGAGGGCCCGAACCTGGGTAAACTTCGTGTCCCCTGCCTCCTGTTACCATCCGCCTTAGACGCACAGTTCGGGACCCCCTACCCGAGATCCCCCGGTTTTGACACCGACATTGGTGCTTTCATTGAGAGTTCCACTATGTCGTCACCATAAGGCTTGATGGCTCCTTCAATCATCGATAGCGATGCGGTCCAGGGTGAGGCTTTCCTCCTCGGACAAATCTTTGTATTCGGCGGCTTCGCACTGCGGGCCAATTCGCTTGGCCATCTGGAGCAGATCGAGAGCTACGCCCCTGGCCATCAGGTCAGATTCGAAAACTTAAACTACACTGCCGACATCCGCGGAGACTTGATCTTCGACGGATTCGAGCCCGTGTCAGGTGCACCGCATAGTCACGACGAGCACGACGTAACTCTATCGTCGGACAATGTTTGGGAGATCGCATCTGCAACTACTCCGGCCTTCAATCCGGAGCAAATTGCGCCATCCAAGGACGGAGGGATAGACCCCTCCATGGAGGCCACACTCTTAGTGGCGATGGAGCCGGATACTGACTTCACCCCTTACGAGAGCCATGTCGCCAAACCACTGGATTCGTCTCCGGCCACGGACTCCGAACCGCCTGCATCCGTGCCCATCGAATCCGACTAGGCGCCGATCATGGAGTTCACTTCCGCGGATATCTTTCAGCACTCACCCTTCGGCGATGTGCTAAATTAATTAAAGTCTCTCTCCCTGTCAGGAGAACCTTGGCCGAACTATGTCCGACTAGAATGGGATGCGGACGACGAAGAAATTCGCTGCCCACCCACCACCCACTTAGTAGCCACTATCGACGATTTAACCGACATGCTCGACTTCGACTCCGAAGACATCGACGGTATGGACGACGATGCAGGAGACGAGCAGGAACCACCGCCCACAGGGCGCTGGACCGCTACCTCATCATACAACATATACATGGTGGACACCCCTAAAGAAGGCAATGGCGACGAGACAGCGGAGGATGACCCCTCCAAGAAGCAACCCAAGCGCCAACGTCAGCGGCGCCGCTCTAAGTCCCGCCACAACAAAAGTAGTGATACCGACACAAGAGATAATAACACTGCAGATAGTGCCAAAGACAACCACAATCCCCTCCAGCACGATGTAGAGCCGGAGGATGAACAAGCTAGCCCTCCAAAGCAGGCAGCAGATGGAGAACCGGAGGAGGACAATTACATGCCTCTCTCCGAAGACGAGGCGAGCCTCGGCGACGAAGAATTTATCGCGCCTGAGGACCCCGTCGAGCAGGAGGGATTCAAGCGCCAGCTTCTGGCCACAACAAATAACATGAAGAAAAAGCAACAACAGCTTCAAGCTGATCAAGACTTGCTAGCAGACAGATGGACTGAAGTCCTTGCGGCCGAGGAATACGAACTCGAGCGCCCCTCCAAGAGTTACCCAAAACGCAGGTTGATACCTCACCTTGAGGAGGAAGCATTGAAACCTCATTCACCAGTGTACGATGCTGCTGACCGGCCACTGCGTGGCCGAGCCAGAGAGGCGTTTCAGCCTGAAGTTCAGCCTACACCCCGCCGCCACTCAATCAAAAATACGAAGGCCCGGGGCAACACACAGGACCTGCGAGACGTATTGGATAGTAAGGCAAAACTTGCAAGGTCAATATATGGGTCATGGGCACGCGCACCAACACAGGACGATGATCGTCGTGCTGGATACACCAAAGGCAAATCTGGACGGGCTGAATACAGCAGACAAGACTCATATGAACTACGTCCTGATATAGCCCGGCACAGAGGCGCCGCACCCCCCTATGCTTCACTGATGAAGTTATGGATCACGAATTCCCGGAGGGTTTCAAACCCGTAAATATCGAATCATATGATGGTACAAGAGATCCAGCTGTATGGATTGAGGATTTCCTCCTTCACATCCCCATGGCTCGCGGTGATAATCTACATGCGATCAAGTACCTCCCACTAAAACTCAAAGGACCAGCTCGGCATTGGCTGAATAGCTTGCCAGCAGACTCCGTTGGCAGTTGGGAGGATCTGGAAGACGCATTCCTTGACAACTTCCAGGGCACTTATGTGCTACCACCGGATGCTGATGACTTAAGCCATATAACTCAGCAGCCAGGGGAATCGGCCAGACAATTCTAGACTCGGTTCCTGACTAAGAAAAACCAAATTGTAGACTATCCGGACGCAGAGGCCCTAGCGGCATTCAAGCGCAACATCCGTGATGAGTGGCTTGCCCGCCACCTTGGCCAGGAGAAGCCGAAGTCTATGGCAGCCCTCACGACACTCATGACCCGCTTTTGCGCGGGCGAGGATAGCTGCCTGGCTCGCAACAATAACACATCGAGGAATCCGGGCACTTCGGATACCAAAGTTACCAACGGCAGACAACGTCGTAACAGACCAAAGTGCCGCAATAACGGCGATAACATCGAGGATACGACAGTCAATGCCGGATTCAGAGGCTCTAGATCCGGTCAACGAAAAAAGCCATTTAAAAGAAGTACTCTGGCTCTGTCCAGTTTGGATCGCATACTGGATCGCTCGTGTCAAATCCACGGCACCCCCGACAAGCCAGCCAATCACACCAACATAGAATGCCGGGTGTTCAAGCAGGACGGCAAGTTAAATGCCGAAAACAAGGACAAGGGGCTGCATAGTGATGATGAGGAGGTTCCCTGGCCACCGAGCATGGGAGGATAGAAGGGGTTCCCCCCACAAGTGAAGACGCTGAGCATGATATATGCAACCCACATTCCCAAGAGGGAGCGGAAGCGTGCACTAAGGGACATCTGTGATGGAGCCCATCGCCCCAAAGTTCAACCCATGGTCTGCTTGCCCAATCACCTTTGATCGCGGGGACTGATGAAGCTATGTACCTAGGGTAGGGTCATGGATCTGTTCAAAATACCCTCCCCAAGGACATCCCTAAAGATACCAGGGGCATTCGAAGAAAAATCATCATCCACATGACCATGAAGTTATGTTCCACTCGACAATCCTGAAGACACTCGACTGTACAGATAATCACTCGACTACCAGAAGATCTAGAGCCACTCCACTCTGCAACGGTCGAGAATTAAGTCATAGCTTTAATGGTCATTATGTATCTTTATTGCAGGCATTACCAGTAATGCCCCCATCTTTATGTACCTTAAACCCTCTGTGACGTGGGCCGGCTGGGGTCCTGGCGCACTCTATATACGCCACCCCCCTCCACAGGCACAGGGGTTCGCACTCTCTGTAACACACACACACGCATATAATCTAGTCGACCACCTCCGGGCTCCGAGACATAGGACTGTTACTTCCTCCGAGAAGGGCCTGAACTCGTAAAACTCCTATGTACAACTCCTCCATAGCTAGGATCTTGCCTCTACATTCCTACCCCCCATTCTACTGTCAGACTTAGAACCACGACAGTTGGCGCCCACCTTGGGTCCGGTGTCTTAGAGACTTGTTGGAGAAGTTACAATTTTTCCGATCCCCTTCATCATGGTTTCAGGCGGAGGTTTGGCTGAGGGCCGCGAGATTCATCTCGGCGCACTCGTGTTTGTCGCCGACGACTCCGGTTGGCTTCAGGAGGCTCCACTCGACATCGATGCACTCCCCATCCGCGGGGCAACGCACTTTCGCGCGTGCGTCTGCGGCGTCCTCCTGCGGCAGCCGTCGACCCAATATCGGTCGGCTCCTGTAGCTTCCCCGCTCCCTGCGGCCCGCCGGAGCAAACGTTCCGGTCGATCGAGGCTTCAGCGATGGGAGAAGCATGCGGTGGCTCGCCAGTCGGCCACCCCCCAAGTTGCGGCAATCGGGCCCGACGAAACCCTCTACGGCCTGTTCGATCTGTTGATTGGCTCCGTAGAGACTGCATCCGAGTGCGACAGCAGCGACCCTGCGGCGGAAGTTTTGATGGTCAATGGACCATGCAGTCCTCCTGGCTTCACCCGTGAAGACGGAGGCGATGGGGGCGGCGATCTGTCGCGTGTTCATGAAGAGTACCGCCCCGAACCCCTCTCTTCGCAGCGGAGAGAAGAACTTCTCCGCCGGAATAGGGATGCACTTCACACTCCTATCCTTGGAGAAACCCTTGAGGCCTAGGCCTCGGAGGAGGCGCGCCTAGCCAACTTGGCTGAGCGCACTCGACTGGAGAACCTCCAGCGCGCACTCGACGAGCGTGCTCGACAGCGTGCTCCCAAATCCAGTCGACGTCAACTTTTTCTGCCTCCGACTCAGGTATACCGAACTCCAATCTAGAATCTTGCAGCTGCGGCCCAAATAGTGGAATCAATTCAACCTTCCCAGTCAGAAGCTGGTCGGGGTTTGGTGCAGATCCGGGCCTTGCTCCGAGCCACGGGTGAACAGAACACAGTAGTATCTCAGTCGCGGAATAGGATTCACAGCAGATCCGTGGTTGCGGACACAATCCAGTCGGCTCACAGCCCAAGATCGCCCCTGAGGCGTGAGCAACATGGAGATCAACGAGATCAGTACAGAAACCGTGAGCAGTATGATCACCGAATCGATCGTGATGATCGTCGTCGAGTGCCCACGCCTCCCCCAGGAGTGGGTCATATGTGCCTCGGCAACATGATGGCAGGCGCCCTCACAGTGTTGGGCGAGGGATTCCAGTCGACCCCAGAGAGCCAGGCTTTGATGCGAGATCTATTCTCGTTCAGGGCTTGGTCGAGAGAAACAGAGCTCACCGAGAAGGTCATGACAGAGATCTACCAACCAGCAGCAGAGTGCATGTCTCAGGTCTGGAGTGCTTCAACAGAGCCATCAGGGCTGCAGTGATTTCCCCCCAACTTCAGGTTGGTGACTGGAGTCAGTAAGTTCACTGGTGAGTCCAAGCCTTACACTTGGCTTGAAGACTACCGAGTGGCTGTTCAGATTGGTAGCGGCAATGATGAAGTGGCCATGAAACACCTTCCTCTGATGCTGGAGGCTCGGCCAGAGCATGGTTGAATTAGTTAGCACCTGGTAGTATTTATACTTGGGAAGATCTTGCTCGAGTATTTGTTAGGACATTTGAAGGTACTTGCAAGCGGCCAGCAGGGTTGACAGAATTACAGTGTTGCGTTCAGAAACCGAATGAAACTTTGAGGGATTATATCCAGAGATGGATCACATTGCACCACACGATGGAGAATGTGTCTGATCATTAGGCAATTTGTGCCTTTAAAGAGGGCGTCAAATATCGGGAGTTGAATCTGAAATTCTGTCGGACAGGAGATATGACCCTGACTCGGATGATGGAAATTGCCACCAAGTACGCCAACGGTGAAGAAGAAGACCGACTCCGGAGTGGCAAGCACAAAACAGTCGCCCACGAAACCGGGGGAGGAAACTCCAATCGGAAGCAGAAGCGCAAAGCCGGGCCAACCGCTCCTGGTGAAGCCTTAGCCATGACTCAAGGAAAGTTCAAGGGGAAGCCCAAAGGGTCGTGGAACCCCAAGAAAGTAAAAGATCAAGATGCAAATGATGTGCTGGATTTACCATGCCACATTCACACCAAAAAAGATGAAGATGGTAATTTCATTTACCCGAAGCATACCACTCGACAGTGTCGACTCCTAATCTAGCAATTCCAAGAGAAACAGTCCAAGGAAAAGGAGAAAGAAGCAGCCAAGGTTGAGGACGAGGAAGAGGATGATGATGTTTATCCCCACGTGAATTCCACTCTGATGATTTTTGCTAACGTTGAGAGTAAGAGTCGACTGAAAGTCATCAACAGAGAAGTGAATATGGTCGCTCCGATGACACACAGTTATTTGAAGTGGTCTCAGACTGCCATTACATTCGACCAATCCGATCACCCAACGCACATAGCCACCCCTGGGAGGCAAGCGTTGGTGGTCGACCCAGTAGTCCAAGGCACCCGATTGACTAAGGTTCTGATGGATGGTGGCAGTGGCATGAATATACTGTATGCAGAGACGTTGAAAGGAATGGACATTCTGATGTCCAGACTCAGTGAAAGCAATATGAGTTTCCATGGAGTCATTCCCGGCAAGAAGACTGCATCACTCGGTCAGATCGCCCTTGATGTAGTGTTCGGTGATTCCAAGAATTACCGCAAAGAAAAGTTGACATTTGAAGTTGTGGATTTCCAGAGTGCCTATCATGCTATTATGGGCAGGCCAGCTTATGCATGTTTTATGGCTCGACCATGTTACGTGTACCTCGAATTGAAGATGCCTGGTCCCAAAGGGGTGATCACTGGCAGTCGAAAGAAGGTGGAAGAGTGCTTCCAGAAGGGCTCAAAGATCGCCGATGCACAGATGGCCGTAGCGGAATTGCAGGAATATCAAAAAAATGCAGATCCGAGTGTTTTGTTGCGAGCCAAGAAGCCCGCCTCGGATTCAGCATTCCAGTCGTCTGGCGAAACCAAGTCGATTCACATTCACCCGACAGATCTAATGCTTCTCCGACTCACATTTCAACAACACTTGACTCCAAATAGGAAGAAGCGCTCATCCAGTTCCTCCGTGAGAAATGGGACATCTTTGCATGGAAACCTTCGGACATGCCAGGTGTTCCCAGGGGACTGGCTGAGCATCGTTTGTGAGTCGACCCAAAAGTGAAACCAGTCAAAGAACATCTTCGACGGTCCGCCATACATAAGAGGAAGGCAATCAGTGAAGAAGTGGCTCGGCTTCTGGCAGCTGAGTTTATCCATGAGATTTACCACTCCGAGTGGTTAGCTAATGTTGTCATGGTCCCAAAGAAGGACGACTCACTTTGCATGTGCATCGACTTCAAACATATCAATCGGGCCTGCCCGAAAGATCACTTTCCTCTCCCTCGCATCGACCAAATAGTCGACTCGACTGCGGGGTGTGAGCGTTTGTCCTTTTTGGACGCCTATTCCGGGTATCATCAGATCCGCCTGTACGGACCCGACGAGATAAAAACAGCTTTCATCACCCCATTTGGGTGCTCCTGTTATGTCACTATGCCATTCGGTTTGAAGAACGCTGGAGCCACATTCATGCGGATGATTCAGAAGTGCCTGCTCACTCAGATCAGTCAGAATGTGGAAGCATACATGGATGACATTGTGGTCAAGTCATGTAAAGGTTCCGAACTACTGGCTGACCTTGCTGAAACCTTTGCCAACCTCAGAAGGTATGATATCAAGATCAATCCATCAAAGTGCACGTTTGGAGTTCCAGGCGAAAAATTACTCGGTTTTCTTGTTTCCGAACGAGGGATTGACGCTAACCCAGAGAAAGTGGGTGCCATACTCCGGATGAAATGCCCTGTGCATGTCCAGAAGCTTACTGGTTGTTTGGCCGCCCTAAGTCGATTCATTTCTCGCCTCGGTGAGAAGGCACTGCCTCTTTACCGACTGATGAAGAAATCAGATAAGTTTGAGTGGACTCCAGAAGCTGATGCAACATTTGCAGAGCTAAAAGCCCTGCTTTCCACCCAGTCGATGCTTGCTGCCCCAATCAGCAAAGAGACTTTCTGCGTTATATAGCAGCCACTGGACAAGTCGTTAGTACAGTACTTACGGTCGAGCGGGAAGAAGAGGGAAAAGCCTATAAAGTTCAGCACCCGGTTTATTATGTTTCTGATGTTTTGACTCCGTCAAAGCAGAGATATCCACACTATTAGAAGCTTGTTTATGGGATTTACATGACCACGAAGAAGGTTGCACACTATTTCTCTGATCACTCTGTTACAATTGTCAGCGACGCTCCATTGTCGGAGATTCTGCACAACAGAGATGCAACTGGTCGAGTGGCAAAATGGGCGATTGAACTCCTTCCTTTAGATATCAAGTTTGAGGCAAAGAAAGCTATTGGGTCCCAAGCAGTGGCAGATTTCCTCGCCGAGTGGATCGAACAACAACTGCCGACTCAAGTTCACTCGGAGCACTGGACCATGTTCTTTGATGGATCCAAGATGCTGAATGGTTCTGGTGTTGGGGTGTTACTGGTATCCCCCCCCGAGGAGACAAGCTTAGATACGTCCTCCAGATACACTTTGATTCCTCCAATAATGAAGCAGAATATGAAGCACTCCTATATGGGTTACGTATGGCCATTTCACTTGGCGTCCGTCCCCTCATGGTTTACGGCGACTCAGATTTGGTGGTCAATCAAGTGATGAAAGAATGGGATGTTAGAAGCCCAGCTATGACTGGTTACTGCAATGCGGTGAGGAAGTTGGAAAAGAAGTTTGAGGGGTTAGAGCTCCATCACATACCCCGTCTGAAAAATCAAGAAGCCGATGATTTGGCAAAGATAGGTTCCAAGAGAGAAGCCATTCCCAGTAATGTGTTCTTGGAACATATTCACACACCGACAGTTCAGGAAGATCCTTTTACTGAAGAGCCCCCGCAGCCTAAGAGCGCCACAGATCCGACTGAAGTCGAGGTCCCAGCCGTGGTCGATCTAATCATGGAGGTTCTGGTCATTACTCCCGACTGGACAGTGCCATACATTGTGTACATCCTTAGGAAGGAACTCCCAGAGGATGAAGAAGAGGCTCGACAGATCGTCTGTCGATTCAAGGCCTTTACTGTGATAAGAGGACAACTGTTCCGGGAAAGCGTGACTAGAGTCGGTCAGAGATGCATAACGCCAGAAGAAGGTCGAATGATCCTCAACGACATCCACTCGGGGACCTGTGGTCACCATGCGTCCTCTCGGGACATCGTGGCTAAAGCATACTGAGCCGGATTTTATTGGTCACGAGCAAATGAAATGGCGAAAGATATAGTCGACAGATGTGAAGGCTGCTAGTTTTACTCTGACATGTCTCACAAGCCAGCGTCAACCCTGAAGACCATTCCCCTCGTCTGGCCCTTTGCTGTTTGGGGATTAGATATGGTTGGACCACTGGGAACTTGTAGGAGCGGCTTCACTCATGTGCTCGTAGCAGTCGACAAGTTTACCAAATGGATTGAAGCTAAACCTATCAAGAATCTTGAAGCCAGCACCGCTGTCAGTTTTATCAGAGAATAGACATTCGGATATGGAGTTCCACACAGCATCATCACTGACAACGGGTCGAACTTCGATTCTGATGAGTTTAGAGCTTTCTGCGCTTCTCAAGGCACACGAGTCGACTATGCTTCAGTCGCTCACCCGCAGTCGAATGGACAAGTAGAAAGAGCGAATGGCCTAATTCTCAAAGGACTGAAACCCTGACTGATGCGTGATCTCAAACACGTAGTAGGCGCTTGGGTCGATGAACTTCCATCAGTTCTTTGGGGTTTGAGGACAACTCCCAATCGATCGATTGGACGAACTCCTTTCTTTTTGGTCTATGGAGCCGAGGCTATCCTGCCAAGTGACCTGCTCCACAACGCACCCCGAGTCGAGCTCTTCTCCGAAGAGGAAGCAGAACAGGCTCGGCAAGATTCAGTCGATCTCTTAGAGGAGGAAAGAGAGATGGCCTTGATCCAGTCGACCATTTATCAGCAAGACTTGCGTCGATTCCATGCCAAAAACGTGAGGGGTCGAACCTTTCAAGAGGGAGACTTGGTTCTTCGAGTGGATCAACAGAAACCACACAAGCTCGCCCCTGCTTGGGAAGGCCCCTTCATCATCACCAGAGTTCTCCACAATGGAGCATACCATCTTTACAGCGTCGAGCATCAAAAGGACGAGCCACGGGCTTGGAACGCGGAGCTGCTCCGCCCCTTTTATACTTAAGCACTCGTTCGAATAAAATGTAATAAGAAATACCTTTGTAATTTGTTCATCAAAGACAAGAGCTCTACAGTCTTCTCGCATGATTGTTGTTGTTTTTATTTACCTCTGAAATCCCCCAGTGGGTGGTCTTAGCCGTGAATCCGTTTCGCCTAAGTTCGAAAGAAAATCCTACCGAGTGATGAGCAAGCCTCTCACTCAGGGGCTTAGCCGCGAATCCGTTTCGGCTAAGGTTGTAAAATCCTACCGAGTGGTGAGCAATCCTCCCACTTGGGGGCTTAGCTGCAGTTCAGTACTCGCCTAAGTTTGTAAAATCCTACCGAGTAGTGAGCAATCCTCCCACTCGGGGCTTAGCTGCAGTCCAGTACTCGCCTAAGTTTTTAAAATCCTACCGAGTGGTGAGCAATCCTCCCACTCGAGGGCTTAGCTGTAGTCCAGTACTCGCCTAAGTTTGTAAAATCCTACCGAGTGGT
>NC_041384.1:227345827-227490806 GCF_002162155.2 Triticum dicoccoides | reverse complement strand
AGCAATCCTCCCACTCGGGGGCTTAGCTGCAGTCCAGTACTCGCCTAAGTTTTTAAAATCCTACCGAGTGGTGAGCAATCCTCCCACTCAGGGGGCTTAGCTGCAGTCCAGTACTCGCCTAAGTTTTTAAAATCCTACCGAGTGGTGAGCAATCCTCCCACTCGGGGGCTTAGCTGTAGTCCAGTACTCGCCTCAGTTTTTAAAATCCTACCGAGTGGTGAGCAATCCTCCCACTCGGGGGCTTAGCTGCAGTCCAGTACTCGCCTAAGTTTGTAAAATCCTTTCCCTAAGAGCTGCACCACTAGTACAACGTACGCTCCATCCCTACCCGCAAGGACGACGAGGTGCAGGTCGACCGCGGCCCTCTTCTCCGAGCTACGCCACAAATACAACGTACGCTCCATCCTTGTCCGCAAGGAAGACGAAGCGTAGGTCGACTGCAACCTTCTCCTCCGAGCTATGCCACAAATACAACGTACGCTCCATCCTTGTCCGCAAGGACGATGAAGCGCAGGTCAACTGCAACCTTCTCCTCCGAGCTACACCACAAATACAACGTACGCTCCATCCTTGTCCGCAAGGACGACGAAGTGCAGGTCGACTGCAACCTTCTCCTCCGAGCTACGCCACAAGTACAACGTGCGCTCCATCCTTGTCCGCAAGGACGGCGAGGCGCAGGTCAACTGCAACATACTCCTCCGAGCTACGCCACATATACAATGGACCAGATCCCAAAAGCAACCGCAAGTATACTCAAAAGCAATTTGGATAAATCCTAAAGTTCCAAGCAACAAATCAAAAGTATTCGAGCATCAAGCCCGAAGGAGTTTAATGGTTACAGCAACCACTCGGCATTCCGAGGCAAATTTAAGACATGTTTAAATCTCATAGTTTGTTCACTCGGCAGAAGGAGGGATGGAAGGTTCGACGAATTCGTCCAAGTCGATTCCATCCGTGATCCGAGTGGCAGCAACGATGAAAGTCTCCATAAAGGACTGGAAGTCATGCCTTTTGGTGTTGGCGACCTTGATCACCGCCAACTTGTCTTCACGAGCTTCCTTGCAGTGGACTCTGACCAAAGACAATGCCATGTCAGCACAACACCGGGCAGAGGACTTCTTCCATTCTTGCACTCGACCAGGGATCTCGTTGAGCCGAGCCATTAGAGATTCTAGGTCATTTTGAAGCGTCGCCCCTGGCCAGAGTGATGAGTCAATCCATGAAACTGCTATCTTCAGGCATGTGAGATAACTTGTGACGCTGGCGACACGGGATTCCAGTCAAAGCACGTTCATGGCAGTCTCGTCGCAGACCGGAGAAACGATAGGGTCTAGACCAGTCTCGATCCTTCCAGTTTCCTCGTCAAAGTTTTGGCAGAATTCTGCAGTCAAAGAGTTAGTGAGTCGACTGGACAAGATTAACTTGCAAGCAGCAAAGTAGTCGGATCAAAAGGAGTACCTTCCAGCATAAGATAGAGCTTCTTGGCAAGAGTTCTCAGATAGGCTTCCGTGTCATTTCTCTTGCGGACCGCAGACTCCAGCTTCTCATTCAGGGCAATCTTATACTTCTTCAGACGACTTACTTCTCGGTTAGACTCATTGAGACAGGACTTCAGCTTGTTCACCTCCCCTTCCAACGCTCCGACCGAAGCCAGCTTCTGGTCTGCAAGAGCAGTCTTGTCTTGAGCTTCTTTCTGTGCAACTACAAGATCCAAGTACTTCTTCTCCAGAGCTAACCTCATTTTCTCTGCAAAAGAAGCAATCAGATCAAACAAGAGATCAAAGAAATATCTTAAAAGACGATCAACATGAATAGTCGACAGGCAGCTACCTTCCATACCAGCAGCTTCATCTTCGGCTTTCTTCAACTTTTGTTGGGCCAACTCCAAGTCGAGGTTGAGTTGCCTCTGCTTCTCCTCAAACTCGGCAAACTTAGAAATGAGAGAACAAGATTTCTGCAGGAGGTAAAAGACGTGTCAATCGACAAGATCAAAGGTTATTTACTTCCGAGTGAATAAAACTTAAAAAGTTTACTTAGACCCTAGCCGACTGCCCGCAGTCGACTGCGGTCTCGGGGACTACACCCAGCGGGTGCGCTTGGCGTACCCCCACTGATTCAGATCCAACTTGATCGGTCCGCCCAGGTCAAGTAAAAAAAACTATTCAGACCCCAGTCGACTGCCAGCAGTCGACCGCGGTCTCGGGGACTAAACCTAGTGGGTGCACTTGACGTGCCCCCACTGGTTCGAATCTCATTCGACCGGTCCTCCCGGTTCGAGTGGAAGAAAAGAAAGGAAAAAGAACTTAGACCCCAGTCGACTGCCCGCAGTCGACTGCGGTCTCGGGGACTACACCCAGTGGGTGCACTTAGCGTGCCCCCACCGGTTCAGATCCTACTCACCCAAACCAAGTGGAAGAGCGCAAATACCAAAGACAACAAAACACCCAGTGGGTGTACAGGTTCGACGCAAGCGATAAGAGATTGTATGAAAAAAATATTTCGAGTAGCATATCCTAATAGAACAAGGTCAGTCGAAAGTTTACTTACCTGGACATTGGCTCGGAGAGCAGCGCTGGCGTCGTAAGCAGCCTGGCTATGCTCGTGCACTGTCTTCATCCGCTCCATCATCACGTTAGCCGGACAGATGGCTTCTGCAGCCGTGTCCGACTGGTTTTTTCCGGAACATGGTAGTTGGTGAAGAAGGGGGCAGACGACCCAGGTGCGGCAGCTTGGAGCTCCAAAGCGTGAGGTTGGACGACTGAAGGGAACACCGGTTCAGTCGACGGTGTAGGGCGCTCACTCGACAATGGTACAACAAAAGTTACAGAGGCCCCGCCCACGTCTTTAGATTGCCGGGCGGTTGGTGTGGTCATCGGTCCCTGCTGAGACGTCTTGCCAACCGCTACTTTTTTGTTCTTTCTGGGCCTAGGGGCCACATCTTCATCATCATCTGGAAGATCGATGATGTTGGGTGGAGTTGCAGAGAAATCAGTCGACCCCAAGTGAATCGCTAGAATTTAATCGACCAAGTAATCAAGAACAAGATCATAAGAGTTTTTACCTGGGTTGGAGGTAACCGCGTCTTCCATATCCTCATCTCGATATTGGTAGGAAGAAGTTCCAGATGTAGCAGCACTGCAAATGTCAACATTCAGTCGGTTACGCTCTGTTGCTCGAGTCGACCAAAGGAACAGATCAGATATTTACCCGGAGATGGTGGGGACAGTCACTTTGATTCTAGGCAAAGCCTTCAGTAGTTTACAGGAGGTGGCTTTCGATGCTTTTGGCGCAGGAGGCGGCACAATCTTGGGCTATTTCGGTATCTTCTAAATTGGCGCTGGTGAAGACGTCCGAGTGCGCTTCAAAGATGGCCCAGTCGGTGCAGCCGCAAGGACCGGGATGCTCGCCGGGTCTTGAGCGTGCTTGGATCTTCTCTCTCTTCGAGGAGGCGAGTTGACCTCCTCGTCATCACTCGAGTCGTCGCTCTCCTCGTCCTCCTCCGCATCCGAGTGCCACTCGCCACTCTCGCCCCCGCTCGCCCCTTCCTCGACGTCTTGCTCCTGCACTCCATTGGGCATCGAGTACATATCAATAAGAGCCTGAAAAGACAATGAACGAAAGAAATACAGTCGATCATCAACAAGGTGTTACACAGTGAATTGAGCAGATACTTGGCAAAGCAGAATCATAGCTGTTCCAGCTGGCGCTAGTGGTCAAATGGAATCACCCTCCTAGACCCCCAGGGATTATCTTTGTTGCCGGTGATTCCTCTCAGCCACTTCTCCACCGTGTCTTCACTAACGTCCTCCGGGTGGATCCTAGTGGAGTCCTCGAGTCCCGAGTACATCCACATCGGATGTTCACGGGCTTGAAGTGGTTGGATGCGTCGACTGAGAAAGACCTCCAGCAGGTCCATTCTAGTCACCCCGTCACGAAAAAGTTGGACGACCCGCTCGACTAATGCCTTCACCTGCGCCTTCTCTTCCGGCATCACCCTCAGGGAGGAGGGCTTCTCCACTCGAGCCAATGAAAAGGGGGGAAGTCCAGTCGACTGACCCGGGGTCGGCTGGTCCTTACAGTAAAACCAGGTCGATTGCCAGCCCCGGACCGAGTCAGGAAGGGTCATAGCTGGGAAGGTGCTCTTATTCCTCATTTGGATTCCAAGGCCCCCGCACATCTGAATCACGTGCGTCCTCTCGTCACTCGGGTTGGCCTTCTTGACCGACTGGGAGCTGCAGGTGAATATGTGCTTGAATAGACCCCAATGCGGTCGGCAACCCAAGAAATTTTCACACATCGACACAAAGGCAACAAGATACACTATAGTGTTTGGAGTGAAGTGGTGGAGTTGAGCCCCGAAGAAGTTTAAAAAGCCACGAAAGAAAGGATGGGGAGGCAAAGAGAACCCACGATCGACATGGGTGGGGAGGAGAACACACTCACCCTCCAGCGGCCGCGGCTCAGTCTCGTTCCTCGGGAGCCGCGCCGACTCGTGGGGGATCAATCCCCCCTCAACCAGGTCGTCGAGGTCGTCCTGGCTGATCGTCGAGCGGATCCAATCGCCCTGGATCCAGCCCGGCGGCAGGCCGGACCTTGACGAGGACCCGCCCCGGCTGGTCCTCTTTCCTTTTGCCTTCGCGGTCGCCTTCTTCGCGCGCTCCAACGCCACCGTCTTCTCCTTTCCCATGGCGGCAGATCGAGTCCGAGCCAGACTACGACGCTGAGAGCGGAAGCGGGTGCAGCAGAGAAATCTGAGGAAGAAGAAAGAGAATGAGGGTGCACTGTTCAAAAGCCCGGTCCGGCGCCTTTTATAAGGTCACTTCCAAGTGACTGACTTGTAGGCCCGGACGATCTAAACAAATCCCGCAATAGTTGCGCGCGTGATACGTGGCGAAAAAGGTGGTGCGGGAATTGAGGCAACCTGCCTAATCCGTTCCGATTACCACGGCCTCTCCCGTCCGGCACGCTTCCTGAAATTCGAATCCCGCGAAATCCGCGGACAGCAGAACAACTTGTCAGATGGAAAACATCCTCCGCATCGTCATTCAGAACCCTATCATAAAAGTTCACTCGACAAAAACTAAGAATGGACCAAGGCGACTGAAAAAGAAGCTGGTGTTATCCCCTCGGTTCATTGATCCAGAGCAAGATATACTCATAGCACGAAAAATGAGTCGGAAGTGTTCTCAACTCCTTCCTCACTCAAACCCTGATCCATTCGGGGGCTAATGATGAAGCTATGTACCTAGGGTAGGGTCATGGATCTGTTCAAGATACCCTCCCCAAGGACATCCGTAAAGATACCAGGGGCATTCGAAGAAAAATCATCATCCACTCGACCATGAAGTTATGTTCCACTCGACAATCCTGAAGACACTCGACTGTACAGATAATCACTCGACTAGCAGAAGATATAGAGCCACTCCACTCTGCAACGGTCGAGAATTAAGTCATAGCTTTAATGGTCATTATGTGTCTTTATTGCAGGCGTTACCAGTAACGCCCCCATCTTTATGTACCTTAAACCCTCTGTGATGTGGGCTGGCTGGGGTCCTGGCGCACTCTATTTAAGCCACCCCCCTCCACAGGAACAGGGGTTCGCACTTTCTGTAACACACACACACACATATAATCCAGTCGACGGCCTCCGGGCTCCGAGACGTAGGGCTGTTACTTCCTCCGAGAAGGGCCTGAACTCGTAAAAATCCTGTGTACAACTCCTCCATAGCTAGGATCTTGCCTCTACATTCCTACCCCCCATTCTACTGTCAGACTTAGAACCACGACAGGGACCACCCCACTAGTATCCATCATGGTGGATCCTCCGCACTGGTCCTAGACCCCATCATCAACGGATTTCACCTCACTCGAGTCCTTATGGACGGCGGCGGCAGCCTGAACCTGCTCTATCAGGATATAGTGCGAAAAATGGGCATCAATCCCTTGAGGATCAAACCCACCCAAACCACCTTTAAGGGCGTCATCCCAGGTATAGAGGCCCATTGCACGGGCTCAATCACACTGGAAGTGGTCTTCGGATCACCGGACAACTTCCGAAGCGAGGAGTTAATCTTCGACATCGCCCCGTTTCGCAGTGGCTATCATGCACTGCTCGGACGAAATGCATTTGCAAAATTCAATGCAGTACCGCAATATGCATACCTCAAGCTCAAGATGCCAGGACCTCGAGGGGTCATAATAGTGAATGGAAACACAGAACGCTCGCTCCACACGGAAGAGCACACTGCAGCCCTCGCAGCAGAAGCACAAAGCAGCCTTTCAAGGCAAACCACTAATTCGGCGATACAGCCCCCGAACACCTTCAAGCGTGTCCGGAGTAAACTTCAATAGGATCGCCTGACACGTTAAGAGCTCTCCTAGCAATTTGGCCCCCATCCCAGTCCCAGTCAAGCGACGAAATCTCTGCCGCGCGTACATAATTACGCACTGAAAATACCATGGACATAGGCAGGGGCACGATCAGGGCACGTCCCGCAATGCGGCTTAACCGCCCTAGGGGCTGTATATCTTTATCATTTCTTTTCTCTTTCAGGGCCTAACTCTCTGGAAGCCCTTTCCGGCAGTATGATTGCCGGACACATTAAGGGAAGGAACAACGAAGGCGGCAAGAAGCTAAGATGTACATGGGAACCCCCAGGTGGTCTCTAATAATAATATCCGCTTTCTACAATCCATACGCAGCTTGCCCTTGGATAGGACATTTCGAATAGTCCTACTTTCTGCTTATTGCACTACCTGTACCAGTAAGCTTTGACGTATTATTTAAATAACAATGCATAGCATTAGTCTATTATTGCATTATTCATTCTTTTTTTCTTCCTTTATGTCCATTTACGACAATCTGCACCCATATATTCGGGTACGGTCAGTACAACAGGGGCTTTCGTTTACCCCATAATACGGCGCGAGAAGTCCGAACACTTTCGATAGTGCAACACCCCGATCTTATAGCACTATATGCATCAGCTCCGAATCATGTCTTGGGTCAATAGTTGGGTTTGCCCGGCTCCCATGCTTTGGTAGCTTACATTCCGCTATATCGGCTAAGGTAGCAGTGGGAGAACTACTGCGATTGTGTCCCGGTTCTTCCGGACGAGCACCTCAGTAGAGAAGCCAAAAACTGACTATCATGATAAGGTGAGAGACTGCTCGCTGTTCGAGAGGTCTCAAGTCCTTAAAGACTTTTTCTGCCTCGGGCGAGGAGTTGGCCTTGTCCGGCTTAGGCGTGTATAGCGCCCCAAATTCGGCCTTCCGAATACTAGGGGCTTCGCCAAAATTTAAATTTGTAGACTTCTATGGCTAAGTGAGAGTGATAAAGCCTTATAGTCCGATTGCCTGGTTCGTTGCGCTGAACACCTCCCTTGAAGGACCCAAAATTGGGGTAAAGAGTGCTCAGGTTTATCCCGAACACCCCAGTACTAGTTACATGGGGGCAGAAGCCGACGACTGGCCAACTCTCAGACTTTATAAACGGACACACATAAGGTAATATTTTAAATTAAAAAAGTGTTGCATAGCGAAGATGAACTCGTTTCACATTACAAGATCACATGAACTTGTTCATTAAAAAATTACATCCTTGGCGCATTCATACGCCACAAGGCGGGAACCCTTCAGGACACTCTCATAATACATCTCGGGGCAGCAATGCTCCTTGCCCTCCGGCGGCCCCTCCTTCACCAGCTTCACGGCATCCAGCTTTGCCCAGTGCACCTTCGCCCGGAAAAAGCCCTGCATGCACCCTCGATGCAGACGGACCGCTTGATGACTTCAAGACGTGGGCAGGCATCCACAAGTCGCCTCACCAGACTGAAGTAGCTGCCGGACAGGGGCTCGTCGGGCCACATCCGGACTACAATGCCCCTCATGTCCTGTTCGGCCGCCTTGTGAAGCTCGACCAATTGCTTCAGCTGGTCACTCAAGGGCATTGGGTGTTTGGTCCCAGTATACTGAGATCAGAACAACTTTTCCGTCGAGCTCCCCTCTGAGGGAGTCCTGGATTAGGGGGTGTCCGGATGGCCGGACTATACCTTCAGCCGGACTCCTGGATTATGAAGATACAAGATTGAAGACTTCGTCCTGTGTCCGGATAGGACTTTCCTTGGCGTGGAAGGCAAGCTTGGCGATACGGATATACAGATCTCCTACCATTTTAACTGACTCTATGTAACCCTAACCCTATCCGGTGTCTATATAAACTGGAGGGTTTTAGTCCATAGGACAACATACACATCAACAATCATACCATAGGCTAGCTTCTAGGGTTTAGCCTCCTCGATCTCGTGGTAGATCTACTCTTGTACTACCCATATCATCAATATTAATCAAGCAGGACATAGGGTTTTACCTCCATTGAGAGGGCCCGAACCTGGGTAAAACTTCGTGTCCCTTGTCTCCTGTTACCATCCGGCCTAGAGGCACAGTTCGGGACCCCCTACCCGAGATCCGCCGGTTTTGACACCGACATTGGTGCTTTCATTGAGAGTTCCTCTGTGTCGTCGCCGTCAGGCTCGATGGCTCCTACGATCATCGATAGCGATGCAGTCCAGGGTGAGACCTTCCTCCCCGGACAGATCTTCGTCTTCGGCGGCTTCGCACTGTGGGCCAATTCGCTTGGCCATCTGGAGCAGATCGAAAGCTACGCCCCTGGTCGTCAGGTCAGATTTGGAAGTTTAAACTACACGGCTGACATCCGCGGGGACTTGATCTTCAACGGATTCGAGCCACTGCCGAGCGCGCCGCACTGTCACGACGAGCATGATCTAACTCTGCCGCTAAACAGTGCCCTGGAGGCCGCACCCGCATCGGCTCCGACCCTTAATTCGGAGCCAACTGCGCTGATCGAGGATGGGCGGTTGGACGTCACCTTGGGGGCTGCGACCCCAACGGCGATTGAGCCAAGCACCAGCCCCGTACTCTACGAGACTCGTGACTCCAAGAAGCCAGACTCCTCTCCGGACTCCGAACCCTCTGCGGCCCTGCCGATTGAATCCGATTGGGCGCCGATCATGGAGTTCACTGCCACAGACATCTTTCAGCACTCGCCTTTCGGCGATATCCTGAAGTCACCGAAGTCTCTCTCTTTATCAGGAGAGCCCTGGCCGGACTACAGTCAGCAAGGTTGGGGTACGGACGATGAAGAAATTCAAATCCCACCTACCACCCACTTTGTAGCCACTGTCGACGACTTAACTGACATGCTCGACTTCGACTCCGAAGATATCGACGGTATGGACATGGATGAAGGAGATGATGAAGAACCAGCGCCTACTAGGCCCTGGAAAGCCACCTCGTCATATGACATATACATGGTGGACACCCCAAAAGAGGGAGATGGCGATGGAACAGCGGAGGATGACCCCTCCAAGAAACAGCCTAAGCGCCGGTGTCAGCGGTGCCGCTCAAAATCCCGCCAAAACAAACACGGTGATTCCAGCACGGGAGATAATAATACTCCGGAAAGCACCAAAGAAAACCCCATCCAGCAAAATATAGCACAGGAGGATGGAGAAACCAGCCCTCATGAGAGAGCGGCAGACAGAGAGGTCGAGAATGATAATTATATGCCTCCCTCTGAAGACGAGGCAAGCCTCGACGACGACGAATTAGTCATGCTAGAGGATCCCGTCAAGCAAAAGCGTTTTCAACACAGTCTTATGGCCACGGCAAGAAGCCTTAAGAAAAAACAGCAACAGCTTAGAGCTGATCAAGATTTGCTAGTCGACAGATGGACCGAAGTCCTTGCGACCGAAGAGCATAAACTCAAACGCCCCTCCAAGAGCTACCCAAAGCGCGGGTTGCTACTCCGATTAGAGGAGGAAGCACTTGATGCGGCCGACTGGCCACCTCGTGGTCGCGACAGAGAGGCCTCCCGACCCTCCACTCAAGCCGCACCCCGTACCAAGGCACGGGAATATGTGTCGGACTTACAAGACATGTTGGAGGACTAGGCAAGGCAAACAAGATCGATCCACGGATCACGTGGGCGCCCCATGGCTCGAGACGGTAACCGTCACGCCGGCCACAAATTTGGCGGGGCCGAACACAGCAGACAAGGCTCATTGGAGCTACGTCATGATATAGCCCAGTACAGAGGCGCCGCACACCCACTCTGCTAACAGACGAAGTAATGGATCATCAAATCCCCGAGGGTTTCAAACCCGTAAAGATCGAATCATATGATGGCACAACAGATCCTGCGGTATGGATCGAGGATTATCTCGTTCATATCCACATGGCCCGCGGCGACGATTTCCATGCCATCAAATACCTCCCACTCAAGCTTAAAGGACCAGCTCGGCATTGGCTTAACAACTTGCCAACAGGATCAATCAGTTGTTGGGAGGACCTGGAAGCCGCATTCCTCGACAATTTCTAGGGCACTTATGTGCAACCCCCAGACGCCGATGACCTAAGTCACGTAATTCAGCAGCCAGAGGAATCGGCCAGGCAATTCTGGACACGGTTCCTAACAAAGAAAAATCAAATAGTCGAATGTCCGGACGCTCAGGCCCTAGCAGCCTTCAAGCACAATATCTGTGACGAATGGCTGGCCCGGCACCTTGGACAGGAAAAGCCGAAATCTATGGCAGCACTCACGACACTCATGACCCGCTTTTGCGCGGGAGAAGACAACTGGCTTGCTCGTAGCAACAATATGACCAAAAACCCTGGTAATTTGGACACCAGGGACAGTAGTGGTAGGTCACGTCGCAACAAGCAGAAGCGCCGCATTAACAGCGACAATGCTGAGGATACGACAGTTAATGCCGGATTCAGAGGCTCTAAATCCGGTCAGCGGAAAAAGCCATTCAAAAGGAATCCTAGGGGCCCGTCCAGTTTGGAGCGAATACTCGACCGCTCGTGCCAGATACATGGCACCCCCGAAAAGCCGGCCAATCACACCAACAGGGATTGTTGGGTGTTCAAGCAGGCAGGCAAGTTAAACACCGAAAATGAAGACAAGGGGCTGCATAGCGATGACGACGAGGAGCCCCGGCCGCCGAACAACAGTGGACAGAAGGGTTTTCCCCCACAAGTGCGGACGGTGAACATGATATACGCAACCCACGTCCCCAAAAGGGAGCGGAAGCGCGCGTTAAGGGACGTATACACGATAGAGCCAGTTGCCCCAAAGTTCAACCCATGGTCCTCCTGCCCGATCACCTTTGATCGAAGGGACCATCCCACTAGCATCCGTCATGGTGGATTCGCCGCATTGGTCCTAGACCCAATCATTGACGGATTTCATCTCACTAGAGTCCTTATGGACGGCGGCAGCAGCCTGAACCTGCTTTACCAGGATACAGTACGGAAAATGGGCATAGATCCCTCGAGGATTAAGCCCACCAAAACGACCTTTAAAGGCGTAATACCAGGTGTAGAGGCCAACTGTACAGGCTCAGTTACACTTGAAGTGGTCTTCGAATCTCCGGATAATTTCCGAAGCGAGGAGTTAATCTTCGACATAGTCCCGTTTTGCAGTGGTTATCACGCACTGCTCGGGCAAACCACATTCGCTAAGTTCAATGCGGTACCGCACTACGCATACCTTAAGCTCAAGATGCCAGGCCCTCGAGGAGTAATTACGGTCAATGGAAACACCGAACGCTCCCTCCGAACAGAGGAGCACACGGCGGCCCTTGCAGCGGAAGTACAAAGCAGCCTCTCCAGGCAGTTCTCCAGTCCGGCCACTAAACGACCGGACACCGTCAAAGCGCGCCCGGCGTAACCTACAACAAGACCGCCTGGCACGATCCGAGCAGGCGTAGCAATGCGGCCCCAACTCCAACCCTCGCAAAAAGGCGACGCCAGTACTTCACGTCCATAACTACGCCCTAGAGATACCATGGGTACAGGGGGAGGGGCACCATCATGGCATGCCCAAAATATGGCTTAAACCGTACCAGGGGCTGTCGATTTTTTATTTTTCTCTTACTTTCAGGACTCCATCCTTCGGAAGGCCTGTTCGGCAGTTCAATTGCCGCACAAACAATGCAAGAACCAGGGAAGCAGACAAGCCACGCCGTAGTACGGAACTCCCAGGTGGTCTCTATCACGAGCAGTATACCTGTTCCGCATATTATTCCGCAGCTTGCCCCTGGAATGGACATGTTAACTAGTCCAACCTTCCACTTATCGCATTATTTGTATCGTTCTGCTTTGATCGCAGCCCTTTTTAATAAACAATGCATAGCTTTCGTCTATTTTTGCATTACCTTTTTTCTTTTTTTATGTATGTTCCTTAATGACATGTTGCACCCGTACACGTTGGTACGGCCAAAATACGCCAGGGGCTTTAGTACCCCTCAATATGGTGTGAGAAGTCCAAACACTTTAACAAGTGTGGCACCCCAAACTTATAGCATTATATGCATCGGCTCCGAATCATGTCTTGGGTCAATAGTTGGGTTTGCCCGACTCCTATGTTTTGGTGCCTTACGTTCCGCTATATCGGTTAAGGTATCACTAGGAGAACCACTGCGATTGTGCCCCAGTTGAGCTGGGTCGAGCACCTCAGTGGAGAAAGCTAAAACTGATTGTCATGATGAAGCGAGAGTTGGTCGCTGTTCGAGAGGTTTTTCGAGTCCCTAAAGACTTATGCCACTTAGGGAAAGGAGCCGGCTCTGTCCGGCCAAGGCGTGGGTAGCGCCCCGAACTCGGTCTTCCGAATACCAGGGGCTTCGCCAAAATTTAAAATTATAGAATTCTATTGCTAAGTGAGAGTGTTCACGCATTATAGTCTGATTGCCTTGTTCGTTGGGCTGAGCGCCTCCCTCGAAGGACCCAAACATGGGAAAAAGAGCGCTCGGATTTATCCCCGAACACCCCAGCACTAGCGGCATGGGGGCAGAAGCCGACGACTCACCATCTCTCAGAATTGATAAACAGCCGCACAGAAGGTAATATTTTAAATTCCAATAGCATTGCTTAGCGCATATAAACAAGTTTTCAGCGCACAGGATAAAACGAGCAAGTTTCACTCAAAAATTACATCCCTAGAACATTCATCCACCACAAGGCGGGAACCCTTCAGAACATCCTTATAGTAATTCTCGGGCTTGCGATGCTCTTTCCCCGGCGGTGGCCCGTCCTTCACCAGCTTCTCCGCATTCAGCTTGCCCCAGTGCACCTTAGCATGGGCAAGGGCCCTACGGGCACCTTCAATGCAGACAGAGCACTTGATGACTTCGAGCCTTGGACAGGCATCCACCAACCGCCGCACCAGCCCGAAATAGCTCCCAGGCAGAGCCCCTCCAGGCCACAGCCGAACAATGAGGCCCTTCATGGCCTGTTCGGCCGCCTTGTGGAGCTCGACAAGTTGCTTCATCTGGTCGCTCAGGGGCACGGGGTGTCCGGCCTCAGTATACTGAGACCAGACTCTGTCGAGCTGCCCTCTTCGGCTCGGTAGAATGCGGCAGCATCGGATACACTCCGGGGAAGATCTACGAATGCTCCTGGAGAGCTCCGGATTCGGGTAAGTAACAAGTAACTCACGCTTATGTGTTTGCTTTGCATAAAGAATGCCTTACCCGCCGCTTTCTTCTTCACCTCATCCAACTCCTGGAGGGTCTTTTGGGATTCGGCCTTGGCAGACTTGGCATTTTCAATAGCCACCGCGAGCTCGGACGCTCGCGTCTTTGAGTCAAGCTCCAAACTCTCGTGTTTTTCCATGAGAGCCTGGAGCTCTTGCCGCACCTTGCCAACCTCGGCCTCATACTTCTCTCGCTCGGCGCGCTCCGAGGCCGCCCTCTTCTCGGCCTTGACCAGCGCCTGCTTAAGGGTCGCCACTTCAGACGTGGCCCCTAAAATAGCCACGATAATCCTATCATTCTTTGCAATTGCACCTTTTTATATATATTTACAAGGTATTTCTTACCTTCATTGTCCTCGAGCTGCTTCTTGGCACGACCGAGCTCTTGCTCGGACCGCTCGAGGTTCTGCTTTAGCGTGTCCACTTCCGCAGTCAGTGCGGTGGACGCAAGCAGAGAAGCCTGCATACGCATATTGACTCCTTTTGTTAGACTCCTGCGAAATTTATTTGATCCTCTATTCGGCTTTTCTTCCCGAATGCCAAACAGAGCATCAGGGGCTACTGTCTATGCGGTAATATTATTTACACATTCTTTACTTACCTCAAAGCCTATCAAAAGGCTAGTACAAGCTTCAGTCAGTCCGCTCTTGGCGGACTGAACCTTCTGGACCACCGCACTCATAATAGCGCGGTGCTCCTCGTCGATGGAGGCGCCTTGGAGCGCCTCCAACATATTGTCCGGCGCCTCCAGTTGGACGGAGGCCTCCGGCATGGTGGACTTGCTCCTCTTGGAAGGAGGTCCCCCACCGGACTCTGGAACCTTTGAAGGTTCCAGAGCGGTGTCCGGCCTAGAGCCAGACTTGGAGCCCTGAGGGGTTTCATCCCCTTTACTCCTGGAGTCCGGGAGGTCGCCTTGCGATGCCTCCAGGACCACCTCCTCCCGGCTTGGAACCTGCTGGGACAACACTTCGGTGTCGTCCGTAGGGCGGGGGGAGGAAGCCGTCGGAAGCGAGTTCACATCCGACGAATCCAGTGAGCCGCTCGACGACGCGTCGAGCCGGTCTTTGGGTGGGCTGCATAAACATATTCGACGTAAGGGAAAGCTGTGCAATAAACGAATACTATGAATTACTCTGGTATCCGGATACTTACGATTTTGCCAGGGGCTTGGCCCTGGGCTGCCACTCCTCTCCGCCATCGGCATCGGTGGAGTAGTCCGGAGGAAGGGTTTTCCCCTTCTTGGACCCTCCGGCCTCCCCAGAGAGGGCGGCCTTCCTTTTCTTCTCTCCTCCCGCTGGGGGGGGGGAGAGCTCTCCTCTTCTTCCTCCTCGTCTTCATAGGAGGAATGTGCCTCGGAGCCATCGGATGATGGATCCGACACCTCCTGGCACCGGGCACTCTTTCGAGTCCCCGCGGCCTTTTTCGCGGCCTTCTTCTCCTGCACCACATAGGGTGCCGGAACCAGCAGCTTCACCAAGCGAGCATCCGCTGGGCCTTCGGGCAAAGGAGCCGGACAGTTGATCTGTCCGGATGTCACCTGCCAATCCTGTCAAAGGTAGGGGAGTTTAGATCCCGCATGGAGTCAAACTATGAAAAACTGATACCCTGTAAAAGGAAAAAAACAGCTTACCGCGAGAGCATGACGCTGCGCACTGAATCCGCGATCCTCGGTAGCGGATGCGGGAGCCTCGGCGCCCTTGAAAAGCACCTTCCAGGCATCTTCGTACATCGTGTCGAAGAGCCTGCTCAAGGTTTGGTGCCGCGCCGGGTTTAACTCCCACAGGTTGAAAGCCCGTTGTTGACACGGGAGGATCAAGCGGATGAGCATAACCTGGACTACATTGACAAGTTTGAGCTTCTTGTCTGCCAGGGTTTGGATGCATGTTTGGAGTCCGGTCAGCTCTCCTTTTTTACCCCAAGACAGGCCCGTCTCCTTCCAGGAGGTGAGCCGCGTAGGGGGTCCGGATCGGAACTCGGGGGGTGCGACCCATTCGGCGTCGCGTGGCTCGGTGATGTAAAACCACGCCAATTGCCACCCCTTCAGGGTCTCCACAAAGGAGCCCTCGAGCCATAAGACGTTGGCCATCTTGCCCACCATGGCGCCTCTGCACTCCGCCTGGTTGTCGCGCACCACCTTCGGCTTGACGTTGAAAGTCTTGAGCCATAGGCCGAAATGGGGGCGGATGCGGAGGAAGGCCTCGCACACGACGATAAACGCCGAGATGTTGAGGACGAAGTTCGGGGCCAGATCGTGGAAATCCAGGCCGTAGTAGAACATGAGCCCCCAGACAAATGGGTGGAGACGGAAGCCCAGTCCACAGAGGAAATGGGGGAGGAACACCACCCTCTCATGGGGCCTAGGGGTGGGGATGAGCTGCCCCTTTTTGGGGAGCCGGTACGCGATGTCGTTAGACAGGTATCCGGCCTTCCTCAGCTTTTTGATATGTCCCTCCGTGACGGAGGAGACCATCCACTTGCCTCCCACTCCGGACATTGCTGGAGAAGGTTGAGGTGGGGAGTGCGGACTTGGGTGCTGGAGCTCGAGTGCGCGAGAATGGATAGGCAAAGGAGGAAGAAGGCATATGTGAAAAGGTGGATCCTTATCCCCTTATATGGGTGGACGCAACTACATGTCCCCACCAGCCTGGTAAAACTCGCCTACCTCCAAGCGCCATAATCAATGGCGCGGTTGGGTTACCCACGCCCGTATTGATGAGAATCCCGGAATAAGGGGACACGATCTCTGCTTTGACAAGACGTGCCAAGGAAACCGCCTCGCATAACGCACTGAGGTGGGATAATGAAACGACTCGGATGAAGGCTTGGCCATGGTGTGTCGCACTTCGGAATACGTCAGCAGATTGGATTTGTGTAAATATTATTCTCTCTATGGCAATATGTGGAAACTTATTTTGCAGAGCCGGACACTATCTTTGTGTTCAAAATCTTCTATGAAGTACTTGGAGGAGGAACCCGCCTTGCAATGCCGAAGACAAACTGCGCGCCGGACTCGTCGTCATTGAAGCCTGGTTCAGGGGCTACTGAGGGAGTCCTGGATTAGGGGGTGTCCGGATGGCCAGACTATACCTTCAGCCGGACTCCTGGATTATGAAGATACAAGATTGAAGACTTCGTCCCGTGTCCGGATAGGACTTTCCTTGGCGTGGAAGGCAAGCTTGGCGATACGAATATACAGATCTCCTACCATTGTAACCGACTCTATGTAACCCTAACCCTATCCGGTGTCTATATAAACCGGAGGGTTTTAGTCCGTAGGACAACATACACATCAAAAATCATACCATAGGCTAGCTTCTAGGGTTTAGCCTCCTCGATCTCGTGGTAGATCTACTCCTGTACTACCCATATCATCAATATTAATCAAGGAGGACGTAGGGTTTTACCTCCATCGAGAGGGCCCGAACCTGGGTAAAACTTCGTGTCCCTTGTCTCCTGTTACCATCCGGCCTAGACGCACAGTTCGGGACCCCTTACCCGAGATCCGCCGGTTTTGACACTGGCACCCTCCTAAGCTCGGTAAAACTCCCAGGCGTCCAGTACACTGCGGGGAAGATCTGCGAACGCTCCTGGAGAGCTCCAAACTCGGGTAAGAAAAAGGAAAGTTTCCTTCAGATGCTTGCTTTGCATAATGAATGCCTTACCCGCTGCTATCTTCTTCACCGCATCAATCTCCTGGAGGGCCTTGTGGGCTTCAGCCTTGGCGCTCCGGGCACTTTCAAACGCCTGCGCGAGCTCGGACTCCCGCGTCTTAGAGTCAAGCTCCAAGGACTCATGTTTCTTGGCGAGAGCCTCGAGCTCTTGCTGCACCTCGCCTACTCGGGCTTCTTGCTTTTCCCGCTCATGACGCTCCTTGGCCGCTTTGTTTTCGGCCTCGGACAGCGCCTTCTTCAGGGTCGCCACCTCAGTCATGGCCCCTGACAAATTCATGATGATCCTATTATTTTACAACTAAACTTCTTTTTAAAAGCGTAGACAAGGTATTGCTTACCTTTGCTCTCCTCGAGCTGCCTCTTGGTAAGGTTGAGCTCGTTCTCGGACCGCTCCAGGCCCTGCTTTAGTGCAGAGACCTCCACAGTACGTGCAGCAGCGGCCAACAGTGAAGCCTACACATACACATAGATATATTCTGATTAGACTCCTGAGTCATCATTTGATCCTCTATTCGGCCTTTCTTCTAGAACGCTGAACAGAGCATCAGGAGCTACTATCTATGTGGTTATACTTTCTTATACTTTGATTGCTTACCTAAAATCCTGTTAGGAGGCTGGCACAAGCTTCGGTCAGTCCGTTTCTGGCAGACTGAACCTTCTCGATCACTGCACTCATGATAGTGTGGTGCTCCTCGTCGATGGAGGCGCTGCGAAGCGCTTCTAGCAAGTTGTCCGGTGCCTCTGGATGGACAGAGGGCACCGGCACGGGCAGCTAGCCCCCCTTAATAGGGGATCGCCCGCCGGAGTCCGGAACCACCAAAGATTCCGGTGCAGTGTTTGGCTGGGGGCCGAACCTGGAGCCCAGGGGAGTCCGGCTCCCTTTGCGCCCAGGGTCCGGAAGGTCGCCTTGAGGCGCCCCTAGGACTGCCTCCCCTTGGCCCGGTGCCTGTTGAGACAACACCTCGACGTTCTCCGCAGGGCAAGGGGTGGAGGCGGTAGGAAGAAAACCACTTTTCATATCCGACGAGTCCAACGAACCGCTCGATGAAGATATGTCGAGATGAGCTCGGGATGGACTGCATAATCATGTTTGGCATGAGGAGAAGCAGTGCAGTAAAACATACCATGAATTACTATGGTGTTCAGATACTTACGACTTCGCTAGGGGCTTGACCCTGGGTAGCCACTCGTCGCCGCTGTAGGCGGCCGTCGTGGAGCAGTCCGGAGGGAGGGTCCTGCCCTTCTTGGACCCTTCGGCCTACCCGATTGGGTCGGCCTTCCTTTTCTTGTCTCCCCCGGCTGGGGGGGACTTTCCTCTTCCTCCTCGTTTTCATGGGAGGAGGGCGCGTCGGAGTTATCGGATGATGAGTCCGATACAACCTTGCGCCGGAGACCCTTTCGGGTCCCCGCAACATTCTTCTTGGCCTTCTTCACCGGCACCTCGTAAGGTGCCGGAACCAGCATCTCCGTCAGGAGAGCATCTGCAGGATCCTCTGGTAGGGGGGCGGGGCAATCGATCTGCTCCGCTGTCTTCACCCAGTGCTGTTAAAGGCATGGAAGGCTTAGATCCCGCACATGATTAAACTGGGGCAAATGGATACCCTGTGAAATATAAAAACTTACCAGATTGGCGCGGCGCTTTGTGCTAAGTCAGCAGTCCTCGATGAGGGAAGGAGGTACCTCGGCGCCCTTGAATAGCACACTCCAGACGTCCTCGTGCGTCATGTCATAGAGCTCCCGTAGCGTCTGGTGCTTGGCCGGGTCAAACTCCCACAAGTTGAATACCCGTTGTTGACACGGGAGGATCCGGCGGAAGAGCATGACCTGGACCATGTTGACGAGCTTGATTTTCTTGCTCATCATGTTCTTGATGTAGGTCTGGAGTCCTGTCAGCTCTAGCGAGGAACCCCAGGACAGGCCCTTCTCTTTCCAGGAGGTGAGCTGTGTGGGGATTCCGGATCGAAATTCGGGGGCCGCCACCCAGTTGGTGTCACGCGGCTCGGTGATGTAGAACCACCCCGATTGCCACCCCTTTATGATCTCCACATAGGAGCCTTCAAGCTAGGTGACATTAGGCATCTTGCCAACCATGGCGCCTCCGCACTCCGCTTGCTGGCCGACCACCACCTTCGGTTTGACATTGAAGGTCTTCAGCCACAGGCCGAAATGGGGCTTGATGCGGAGGAAGGCCTAGCACACGACGATCAACGCCGAGATGTTGAGGATGAAATTGGGGGCCAAATCATGAAAATCCAGCCCGTAGTAGAACATGAGCCCGTGGACAAACGGGTGGAGAGGAAATCCCAGTCCGCGGACAATGTGGGTAAGAAAAACTACCCTCTCATGGGGTTCAGGTGTTGGGATGATCTGCCCTGCATCTGGCAGCCTGTGCGCGATATCCGCGGCCAGATATTCGGCTTCCCGTAAATTTATGATGTTCTCCTCCATGGTGGAGGAGACCATCCACTTGCCTCCTGCTCCGGACATGCTTGGAGTGGTTTTGAGAAGAAGAACGCGAGCTTGGGCGCTAGAGCTCGAGTGTGCGGGAATGGGTAAGCAAGGAGGAAGAAGGCGTGGGTGAAAAGAGTGAATCTTTGTCCCTTTATAAGGGCGGAAGGGGTGATGCGCCTCCCCACTTGCCTAGTAAAATCGCTTATTCCCCAAGCACCGTAATTGCTGGCGTGGTTGGGTTGCCCACGTCCATATTGATGAGAATCCCGTAATAAGGGGAACACGATCTCTGCTTTGACAAGACGTGTCAAGAAAACCGCCTCGCGATATGTGCGGTGCTGGTTGAGAAAAACGGTTCGAATAATGACCGGGCCAGGGCGTGATGTCATGCTGTCAACACGTGTCAGCGGAGTAGATTTGTGGAAAAATTATTCTCTCTACGGTGGTATGTGGAACTTTTTTTGCAGAGCCGGACACTATCCTTGTGTTCAAAATCTTTCGTGGAGTATTCGGAGGAGGAACCCGCCTTGCAATGCCAAAGACAATACTGCGCGCCGGACCCATCATCATTGAAGCTTGGTTCAGGGGCTACTGAGGGAGTCCTGGATTATGGGGTCTCCGGACAGTCGGACTATATCCTTTGGCCGGACTGTTGGACTATGAAGATACAAGATTGAAGACTTCGTCTCGTGTCCGGATGGGACTCTCCTTGGCGTGGAAGGCAAGCTAGGCAATACAGATATGTAGATCTCCTCCCTTGTAACCGACCTTGTGTTATCCTAGCCCCCTCTGGTGTCTATATAAACCGGAGGGTTTAGTCCATAGGACAACATAGAATCATACCATAGGCTGGCTTCTAGGGTTTAGCCTCTACGATCTCGTGGTAGATCAACTCTTGTAATACTCATATCATCAAGAACAATCAAGCAGGACGTAGGGTATTACCTCCATCAAGAGGGCCTGAACCTGGGTAAACTTCGTGTCCCCTGCCTCCTGTTACCATCTGCCTTAGACGCACAGTTCGGGACCCCCTACCCGAGATCCGCCGGTTTTGACACCGACAGTTATCCCCTCCTCCTCCTCTTCCACTCACTATTTTTCTTTTCCATAGTGATTTGTTTCCTGCTACACGCACTGACGAGTGTCTATATAGATCAAGGGACCTCCTCACCTGTTTGAGGCTTGTACCCCAAGTGAGCAGTTGTATTGAAGAACATCGAATGCTTTGAAGTGCTCTATCTATCCTGACATCATAAGTGAGCACAACCACCTTTATCTCCCTGTGATGCTAATCTATATGCATAATGTTCTAGTATATTGTGAAGAGGGAAAATTTGTTTGTAGGTGGGTTTGTTCAAGGAGGTAGGATTGACACAAAATGGTAGCTGAATGACACATGATATGAACTACATCATAGAAATCTCGGTGGTCACTATGGTTGTAGGTGGGATGGGTCTGCTGCTATTTTGGTTTGGCGTGGGTAGCTGAACTTGTTTGGGTGGAAGAAGATGTTGCTTGCTAGGTTAAGATTGTTGATGGCAATAAAAACCAGTTTAGTTTTTTTTGGCGATGAAAAACTAGTTGAGTTGAGCGTGTTTGTTTTTTGGTACTCATTGTGTACTAGTTGAGTGAAGGTTGCTTGTGTAGACTATATATGCAAGACTGATGGATACTGCTTTTATTGCTCCTGTTGGTCCCTAGTCTCTAGTTGCTGCTGTTGCGGGCAAAAATATTCGTCTGCTCCTTGATGGATATGGTGTGATGCCATTCATTGGTTGATGAAGACTATACTTGTTTTATTGATTTGTTGATGTGGCTAGCCGCCCGGAGTTCACACCTCTTTGATTGACTGACTATAGTCGATTTGTCGCTCTGTCGATTTGAGGTGTTACTACCTTGTATCGTTTGAGGTGTTACTACTGAGTCTAGTCGCATACTTTTTGTAGTTTTGTTTGTTCGTTCATTCAACCTGTGCTACCTACGGCCAAAATTTGATCGATCCTCCTGACTGATCATTGTTTTCTAGTAGGTGTTGATTTGTGGGTCTACTATATTTAGTTATCTATATGTATCTATTCATTATTTTATCGCGTTTCAAACGGAGGTGCTCTAACATTAGAAGTTGGCTTTATCCGAAGACTTTGTGTTCAATTGCTTGGTGCCTTTTGATACGTCGGTCATTGAGAAGTTTTCACTCAGAGCAAGAAAGGTATGTGTCACAGTCATCCATTTGACATGGTCACTGAGGAAGCTTAAATTATGCAAAACTACTACCCTTGTGATGTTATTTTTCTCTTCCTAGTATTAAAGTGGTCTTATTTTAGTATATGAGAAAACTGGTGCTCTAAACTATGTACGTAGATGTTACAATAGAAATGGTATTATCTTTGTATTCACACTTGAGCTTCCTAGGCTGTAACGCCCTCGATGCGACTATATCTCCTACGTGTCGAAGCACGACTTAGAGGCATAACCGCATTGAAAGCAATGTCGCAAGTAAGGCAATCTTCACAACATCCCATCTAAATAGATAATAAAAGGAGAAGGTACATAGTTGGCTTACACTCGCCACGTCAATCAAAGTACATAAATAGCATTACATCATTCAATCACTCATGGCCCGACTACGGTGCCAAAATAAAAGATCAACCCAACATGCGACACGGTCCCGATCGCCCCAACTGGGCACCACTACTGATCATCAGGGAAAGACACGTAGTAACGGCGTGAGTCCTCGTCGAACTCCCACTTGAGCTCAAGCGCGTCATCTGGAACGGAGTCATCAGGCCCTGCATCTGGTTTGGAAGTAATCTGTGAGTCACAGGGACTCAACAATCTCGCAGCCTCGTGATCAAGACTATTTAAGCTTATAGGTAAGGCAAGGTAATATGTGGAGCTGCAGCAAGCGACTAGCATATATGGTGGCTAACCTGTTCGCAAAAGAGAGCGAGAAGAGAAGGCAAAGCACGAACGAATAACTAAAGAACATCCTACGACAAGCATTACTCCAACACCGTGTTCACTTCCCGGACTCCGCCGAGAAGAGACCATCACGGTAACTCACACAGTTGATTCATTTTAATTAAGTTAAGGTTCAAGTTATCTACAACCGGATATTAACAAATTCCCATCTGTCCATAACCGCGGGCACGGCTTTCGAAAGTTCAAATCCCTGCAGGGGAGTCCCAACTTAGCCCATGACAAGCTCTCACGGTCAACGAAGGATATACCTTCTCCCGAGACATTCCGATCAGACTCGGCATCCCGGTTCTACAAGACAACTCCGATGATGGTAAAACAAGTCCAGCAACACCACCCGCTGTGCCGACAAATCCTGATAGGAGCTGCACATATCTCGTTCTCAAGGCACACCGGATAAGCTAAGCGTACGGGAGCCAACGTAACCCAAGTTGCCAAGGGACGGCCCCGCACGGTGCTCTAGGTTCGACCAACGCTCAAAGGAGCACTGGCCCGGGGGTTTAAAATAAAGATGACCCTTGAGTCCGCGAAACCCAAGGGAAAAGGCTAGGTGGCAAATGGTAAAACCAAGGTTGGGCATTGCTGGAGGAGTTTTATTCAACGCGGACTGTCAAGGGGTTCCCATTATCACCCAACCGCGTAAGGAACGCAAAATCCGGGAACATAACACCGATAAGACAGAAACTAGGGCGGCAAGAGTGGAACAAAACACTAGGCGAGAGGCCGAGCCTTCCACCCTTTACCAAGTATATAGATGCATTAAGATAACAAGATAATATAATGATGTCCCAACAAGTAAACAATGTTCCAACAAGGAACGGTCTCCGATCTTCACCTGCAACTAGCAACGCTATAAGAGGGGCTGAGCAAAGCGGTAACATAGCCAATCAACGGTTTGCTAGGACATGGTGGGTTAGAGGTTTGACATGGCAATTTGGGAGACATGATAAGCAAGTGTTAGGCATCATAGCATAGGCATAGCAAAAGAGCGAGCATCTAGCAAAGCAAAGATAGAAGTGATTTCGAGGGTATGATCATCTTGCCTGCAAAGTTGTCAGAGTTCACTGGATCCTCGAAAGCAAACTCAACGGGCTCCTCGTTAGCGAACTCGTCTCCCGGCTCTACCCAAACAAGACAAACAAGCAAAAAGGACACAATCAACCACGTGCAAAGCTCAAACACATGATGCAAACATGGTATGCTATGCGGGATGCGATATGTGATGCATATGCAAGATTTGACAAGGAATGAATGAACCTGGCCTCAACATGGAAATCTAAGTGTGCCACTGGAAAGGTGAGGTGATTTCTCTTGAAAACGATATAAAGAACACCGGAATCGGAGACACGGTTTGGAAATGGCAAGCAAATCAAATATGGCACCGGTCTGCGATATATAGCAAGTAGCCATCTAAATGTAACAAGACAAACATGCTACAACACCCAAACATGGCAAAAAAATACATGTCAGGGATCCACTCATGATGCTTAACAAAAGACGAACAGTGAGCTACGTCCAATTCATCCATTAACAGGTTCAAACAAGCATGGCAAAAGTGCAATTGGTAAACAGATCTCAGACTTAGTGAAATTAACACTTGTCTGGAATTTCAGATCAGGTAGCACACTTTGGAGCATGAAAACTATAAGCTATAGGAACTTAACATGGCAAAGTAAGGTATGGCATGGAGCTACTCAAAGAGCTTAACAAAAGTCCCTTAGTGACCTTGAGCAAAAAGGGATCAGAAAATACAATTGCAAGCATGTGAACATGGCAAAAACTTAAACAGATCACAGACTTAGTGAAAAACTGGAGCATGCAAAACAGATATCAAGTAGGCATGTTTACAAGCTCGATGCACTCACTACATAGCAAGTCATGAAAATCTAAGCATACACCCATCAATAATACACATTATACAAGCTAGACATGGCAAGAACAATAACATAGCATGCACGGATCAACTACAACATCCTCGGCACAATCGCTAACAAGTAGACAATCTGCCCAGATTCACGAAATAGCAAAAGTAGAGCTCGATTGACTCAAGCTAGGGTGCTCCATAATTGCAAACAAAGACACGGATTGATAAAGCACTACAAGATTAACAAATCATCCTTACTGATCATCCTCAAAAGAGGCACGGATCACTAGGAAACAACATGAACATGTGGCATATTGATAAAAACAGATCAAGGACTTAGTGGAATTGCTAAGTCCCTGAAATCAGCATTAACGAATGCACCACTTTGCAAGCTTGTGCTAGTCACCACACAAATCACAAAAATATATGGATGGCACCTCTGGAAAGATGACAAAGCATATAACAAAACATATGTAGAGCTCAGGGCATATCATGCACACATTAATCATGGCAAAAATAACAAATAGCTATTTGGAGCAGCATATCTGACAATTAACTCAAATAGCACTCTTCCAACAACGTTTAGAGCACCAATATGAACTCAAATGAAAATGATGCAATGAGATGAAATGATGTGCTCTCTGAGACGAACATTTTGATATGCTATACGCCCAAAATGGATCTACGGATGAGGAGATATAGCATGATGACAAACGCAAATTATTAGGGTTACGGGAGGAAAGTCAACCGAGGCAATTATCCCAGATCTAGATCCGGATCGGGGTACTGTTCATGCGCGCCTCCCGAGGATTGACGGCACCGGAGCTCGATTCGCCGGAGATGGAAGAGGGCGGTCGGAGGAGGCGCGGGCGTGGAGGAGGCGACGGTTGGCGGCGCCGGCCGACGAGGGGCAAGGCGCGGGCGTCGGTGGGCGGCGGGGCGAGCGCCGGCGAGCTGGGAGGTGGCGAGCTCGCTCCGGCGCGGGGGCGCGTCGGCGGCGGCGACCGGCGACGTGGCCGGCCTCGGGGAAGAGGAGGCAGGCGGCGGTGAGAGGCGATGGGCCTCGGGGGCCCGTCCTAGGCCTCCCGGGCCGGCAGCGGCGACGAAGTGGGGCGGCGACGCGGCCAATGGGCGTCTGAGATGTGGCAGCGGCGGCGCGGGTCGGACAATGTCCGGCCCGGCGATCTTTGTCCGGCGGCGGCGGATGGAGTGGATCTAGGGTTTCAACCGGGATTTCGAATGGGGAAGATATTTATAGGCATAGAGGGAGCTAGGAGTGTCCAAATGAGGTGTGGTTTTCGGCCACGCGATCGTGATCGAACGCTCTAGATGATGGAGAGGGTTTTGGTTGGTTTTGGGCCAAATTGGAAGGGTGTTGGGCTGTAACACACACGAGGCCTTTTCGGTCCCTCGGTTAACCGTTGGAGCATCAAACGAAGTCCAAATGGTACGAAACTTGACAGGCGGTCTACCGGTAGTAAACCAAGGCCGCTTGGAAAGTCTCGGTCCAATCCGGAAATGTTTAACCCCCACACATGAAAGAAAGGTAGAAAAGACCACCAGAGGAGAACGGAGCGCCGGAATGCAAAACGGACGACGGGGAAAATGCTCGGATGCATGAGATGAACACGTATGCAAATGCAATGCACATGATGACATGATAAGAGATGCATGAAAACCCCTGTTCAAGAATTCATCCGATTAACCAGTTAACTTGCCGATTAATCCCTACTCATAGGGTTCTCGAGTAGCCGATAACCCGATAAATCGTCCAATTATTTGATTAAATGGCCGATTAACTTGCCGATTAGCCTATTAATCCCCTACTCACCAGCCGACCGAGCAGCTACCAGTTAACGATTTCCTCAACAATGATGACAACGACGACAACACATGGAGACAAAAACCCAAACCCGAGGAAAATAAAATAACTTAACGCCGGGAACGGCAAGAGTTGGATTACATATTAGGTAAATCATATCCAGGGTGTTACATAGGCTCCTAGCTATTGGTTCTTTGCAGCCATAATAGAGATGGTATTATTATTGCTTTAGTTATTATTATTATCATTGTATTAATTTTGTTTTCATTGGGTATAATAGTGATGGATTCTAGGAGAAAACCAATTATTAAGATGATCTCGCAAGAACAAGAAGACAACGATGAACTATTTTTCCTTTTGGGTCCCGCTTTATATGCTTCCCTTTATGAGGAAAAGCATCCAGTTCACACATCATCTTTATCCGAGGCTGCAAGGGAAGGAAATATTAGAAGGCCACGAGAGTTGGTCTAGGGTTGAGTTTCAGATGGAACCTGAGATTTTTAAGTCTATTGTGGATTACCTTAGAAGAGAGAATCTATTGAAGGGCACGTCGCGTGTTGTTGTCGAGCAGTTGGCAATGTTCATGTGCATGATTTCACACAATGCTAGTAATCAAGATCTACAAAAATACTTTCAACATAGCACAGAAACAATTCATAGGAAGGTAAACAATATTTTTGACTTAATTCCAACTCTAGCCCAAAGATTTAAAAGATTCCAAGTTCACTCCAGTCCCACCCGAAGATTGTTTCAAACACTCGCTATTGGCCTTATTTCCAGGTGAACCACTACAAACACATCTCCATATCAATGGATTTTTTAAAACTTCTCCACATAGATTTCTAAACCTACCAACTTTGTTGTTTCTTTTTCAATGTGCAGAACTGCATTGGTGCTATAGATGGAACACATATCCCCATCACTATTGCTGAAGATAAGGCCCCCCATTTAGGAATAGGAAAGGAACCCTCTCATAGAATGTCATGGTTGCATGTGATTTTGATCTTAATTTCACATTTATTTCATGTGGGTGGGAAGGGTCCGCATTAAATGCAAGAGTTCTTCGTTCTGCTATTAGCAAAGGGTTTCATGTACCAGAAGGAAAATTTTATCTCATAGATGGTGGATATGCAAACAGGCCTTCTTTTCTTGCACCATATCGAGGAGTTCGGTATCACCTGAGTGAACTTAGGAGGCAGCGCTCATCTAATACGGGCTATGCCGACCATAGGGAGATGTTCAACCATACCCATGCAATTCTCCAGAACCACATCGAAAGGAGCATTAGTGTTCTAAAAAACGGTTCCCTATCTTGAAAGTGGGCAATCACTACCCTATAGAGTCACATATCAAGATTCCAGTGACATGTGTTGTATTCCATCACATTATTAGAGCTCAAAGTGGTGATGAGGCATGGTTGGATCACCAACCACTGTTAATTCCACCAGAAGCATATGTTGATGTTCTAGAGGGAGATGATGTCAACCAACATCATCACAATGAGGCAAACAATGGAAATACTCTTAGAGATCATATCGTGATGCAAATGTGGGCTGATTATAACAACTAGTGGGACATGAGTTTATTTTGTAAAAAAATCTCACCTTTTCTTAGGTAAAGTAGTGGTAGAGAGAAATTTAACTAGTACCCAATTGTTGGTTCAATAATGTAGCTATGGCAGCACCTAGGGCATCTTGGGACCATGCATATGAGAAAGGTCTTGTTGATATAATGCTTGACCACGACAATCCCATCTATCAAGGTCAAAATGGGTGGACTACTGAAGGGTGGACTAGCATTACAAATACATTCAATCAAAAATTTCCACTAGCTCGTTTCACCAAGCAACAAATCCAAGAGAAGCATAAGGATTTAAAAGGAAATTATAAGGCAGTGAGAGACTCTCGGAAACAGAGTGGCACGAGATGGGATGGTACACTTTGCATGATCATCGCTGAACCTGTAATATGGGATAAACTTATCAAGGTTAGCTCTTTTATTGATATATTGTTTGTTCACTGCCATTCATGCTCTTCAAGGCATTGTTTTATTGATCCCAACCATAAAATGTTGCTTCATTCAATAGGATAATGCAAGGATAAAGAAGTTCCATTCAAAACCATTCATGATGTTCAAGTCATTGGCTTCACCACATGAAGGTCTGTTTCCTGTATCACGTGTTTTCGTCGACCCTGCATAATAAATCCTTTTCATTCTTGCTTTAATTATGTAGTATTTGGGAGATTGCTGAGATACTTGTATTTTTTCATGTGTTTCCATCGACCCTGCTTGAGTGTGAAGGAAACATGCCCTAGAGGCAATAATAAAGTTGTTATTTATATTTCCTTATATCACAATAAATGTTTATTATTCAGGCTAAAATTGTATTAACCGCAAATTTAGTACATGTGTGAATACATAGACAAACAGAGTGTCCCTAGTATGCCTCTACTAGACTAGCTCGTTGATCAAAGATGGTTAAGTTTCCTAGCCATAGACATGTGTTGTCATTTGATGAACGGCACCACATCATTAGATAATGATGTGATGGACAAGACCCATCCGTTAGCTTAGCACTATGATCGTTTAGTTTATTGTTATTGCTTTCTTCATGACTTATACATGTTCCTATGACTATGAGATTATGCAACTCCCGAATACCAGAGGAACACCTTGGTGCTATCAAACGTCACAACATAACTGGGTGATTATAAAGATGCTCTACAGGTGTCTCTGATGATGTTTGTCGGGTTGGCATAGATCGAGATTAGGATTTGTCACTCCATGTATCGGAGAGGTATCTCTGGGCCCTCTCGGTAATGCACATCACTATGAGCCTTGCAAGCAATGTGACTAATGAGTTAGTTGCGGGATGATGCATTACGGAACGAGTAAAGAGACTTGACGGTGACGAGATTGAACTAGGTATGATGATACCGATGATCGAATCTCGGGCAAGTAACATACCGATGACAAAGGGAACAACGTATGTTGTTATGTGATTTGACCGATAAAGATCTTCATAGAATATGTAGGAACCAATATGAGCATCCAGGTTCCACTATTGGTTATTGATCGGAGATGTGTCTCGGTCATGTCTACATAGTTCTCGAACCCGTAGGGTCCGCACGCTTAACGTTCGATGATGATTTGAATTATGAGTTATGTCATTTGATGTACCGAAGGTTGTTTGGAGTCCCGGATGAGATCACGGACATGACTAGGAGTATCGAAATGGTCGAGACATAAAGATTGATATATTGGACCATGTTATTTGGACATCGGAAGTGTTCTAGATGGTTTCGGATAAAACTGAAGTGCCGGAGGGGTTACCGGAACCCCCTAGGGAAGTAATGGGCCTTAGTGGGCCTTAGGGGAGAGAGAGGGCAGGAGCCAGGAGGTGGCGTCCCCCCCCCATGGGAGTATGAATAGGACTAGGGGAAGGGGGCGTGGCCCCTCTTTCCCTCTCCTTCTCCTTCCTTCTTCTCCTACTTGGACTAGGAAAGGGGGGACCAATTCCTACTTGGAGTAGGATTCCCCCCCCCCTTGGGCGCGCCCCTTAGGGCCGGCCGGACTCCTCCTCCGCTCCTTTATATACGGGGGAGGGGGCACCCCATAGACACACAAGTTGATCTTTTAGTCGTGTGTGGTGCCCCCCTCCACAGTTTTCCACCTCGGTCATATTGTCGTAGTGCTTAGGCGAAGCCCTGCGTCGGCAACTTCATCATCACCGTCATGATTCCGTCGTGCTGACTAAACTCTCCATCAGCCTCAACTGGATCAAGAGTTCGACGGACGTCACCGAGCTGAACGTGTGCAGATCGCGGAGGTGTCGTGCGTTCGGTACTTGGATCGGTTGGATCACGATGACGTTTGACTACATCAACCGCGTTACTAAACGCTTCCGCTTTTGGTCTACGAGGGTACGTAGATACACTCTCTCTCCCTCTCATTGCTATGCATCTCCTAGATAGATCTTGCGTGATCGTATGAATTTTTTTGAAATACTGCGTTCCCCAACATTGGCATCCGAGCCAGGTCTATGCGCATATGTTATATGCACGAGTAGAACACAAAGAGATGTGGGCGATAATAGCCATATTTCTTACCAGCATGTCATACTTTGATTCGGCGGTATTGTTGGATGAAGCGGCCCCGACCAACATTACCTGACTGCGTTCATGAGACTGGTTCTACCGACGTGCTTGACACGCAGGTGGCTAGTGGGTGTCTGTTTCTCCTGCTTTAGTTGAATCGAGTTTGACTACGCTCGGTCCTTGTTGAAGGTTAAAACAGCACACTTGACGAAAAATCGTTGTGGTATTGATGCCTAGGTAAGAACGGTTCTTGCTAAGCCCGTAGCAGCCACGTAAAACTTGCAACAACAAAGTAGAGGACGTCTAACTTGTTTTTGCAGGGCATGTTGTGATGTGATCTGGTCAAGACGTGATTATATAAATTGTTGTATGAGATGATCATGTTTTGTAACAGTTATCGGCAACTGGCAGGAGCCATATGGTTATCGCTTTATTGAATGGAATGCAATCGCCATGTAATTGCTTTACTTTATCACTAAGCGGTAGCGATAGTCGTAGAAGCAATAGTTGGCGAGACGACAACGATGCTACGATGGAGATCAAGGTGTCAAGCCGGTGATGATGCTGATCATGACGGTGCTTTGGAGATGGAGATCAAAGGCACAAGATGATGATGGCCATATAATATGACTTATATTGATTGCCTGTGATGTTTATCTTTTATGCATCTTATTTTGCTTAGTACGGCGGTAGCATTATAAGATGATCTCTCACTAAATTTCAAGGTATAAGTGTTCTCCTTGAGTATGCACCGTTGCTATAGTTCGTCGTGCTGAGACACCACGTGATGATCGGGTGTGATAAGCTCTACGTTCACATACAACGGGTTCAAGCCAGTTTTGCATATGCAGAATACTCGGGTTAAACTTGGCGAGCCTAGTATATGCAAATATGTCCTCGGAACACTGAGAACGAAAGGTCGAGCGTGAATCATATAGTAGATATGATCAACATAGCGATGTTCACCATTGAAAACTACTCCATCTTGTTGGGGATCGTAGCAGAAATTTAAAATTTTCTACGCATCACCAAGATCAATCTATGGAGTAATCTAGCAATGAGGGGAAGGGGAGTGCATCTACATACCCTTGTAGATCGCTAAGCGGAAGCGTTGCAAGAACGTGGATGAAGGAGTCGTACTCGTAGCGATTCAGATCGCGGTTGATTCCGATCTAAGCGCCGAACAACGGCACCTCCACGTTCAACACACGTGCAGCCCGGTGACGCCTCCTACGCCTTGATCCAGCAAGGGGAGAAGGAGAGGTTGGGGAAGACTCCGCCAGCAGCAGCACGACGGCATGGTGGTGGTGGAGGAGCGCGGGACTCCAGCAGGGCTTCGCCAAGCACTATGAGAGACGTGGAGGGAGAGGGGTAGGGCTGCGCCAACAGGGAGATCGAATCGTGTGTTGGGCTGCCCCTTTGCCTCCACTATATATAGGGGGAGAGGGAGGGCTGCGCCCCCACCTAGGGTTCCCACCCCAAGGGGTGCGGCAGCCCTAGATCCCATCTAGGGTGGAGTCCACAAGGGGGAGAGGGGGAGGCGCACCTGGGGTGGGCCTTAGGGCCCATCTGTCCTAGGGTTTGCCCCCTCCCCTCTTGGAGGCGCCTTGGGCCTTTGTGGGAGGCGCCCCAGCCCACCTAGGGGCTGGTCCCTTCCCACTATTGGCCCATGTATGCCTCCAGGGCCCGTGGCCCCTCCCGGTGGACCCCCGGACCCCTCCGGTGGTCCCGGTACACTACCGGTGATGCCCGGAACACTTCCGGTGGCCAAAACCATACTTCCTATATATAAATCTTTACCTCCGGACCATTTCGGAACTCGTGATGTCCGGGATCTCATCCGAGACTCCAAACAACATTCGGTAACTGCGTACATACTTTCCCTATAACCCTAGCATCATCGAACCTTAAGTGTGTAGACCCTACGGGTTCGGGAGTCATGCAGACATGGCCGAGACAACTCTCCGGTCAATAACCAACAGCGGGATCTGGATACCCATGTTGGCTCCCACATGCTCCACGATGATCTCATCGGATGAACCACGATGTCAAGGATTCAATCAATCCCGTATACAATTCCCTTTGTCTATCGGTACGATACTTGCCCGAGATTCGATCGTCGGTATCCCGATACCTTGTTCAATCTCGTTACCGACAAGTCTCTTTACTCGTTCCGTAACACATCATCCCGTGATCAACTCCTTGGTCACATTGTGCACATTATGATGATGTCCTACCGAGTGGGCCCAGAGATACCTCTCCGTTACACGGAGTGACAAATCCCAGTCTCGATTCGTGCCAACCCAACAGACACTTTCGGAGATACCTGTAGTGAACCTTTATAGCCACCCAGTTACATTGTGACGTTTGGCACACCCAAAGCACTCTTACGGTATCCGGGAGTTGCACAATCTCATGGTCTAAGGAAATGATACTTGACATTAGAAAAGCTTTAGCATACGAACTACACGATCTTGTGCTAGGCTTAGGATTGGGTCTTGTCCATCACATCATTCTCCTAATGATGTGATCCCATTATCAACGACATCCAATGTCCATGGTCAGGAAACCGTAACCATCTATTGATCAACGAGCTAGTCAACTAGAGGCTTACTAGGGACATGGTGTTGTCTATGTATCCACACATGTATCCGAGTTTCCTATCAATACAATTCTAGCATGGATAATAAACGATCATCATGAACAATGAAATATAATAATAATAGTAACTAATTTATTATTGCCTCTAGGGCATATTTCCAACAGTCTCCCACTTGCACTAGAGTCAATAATCTAGTTCACATTGCCATGTGATTAACACTCACAGGTCACATCGCCATGTGACCAACATCCAAAGAGTTTACTAGACTGAATAATCTCGTTCACATCACTATGTGATTAACACTCAATGAGTTCTGGGTTTGATCATGTTATGCTTGTGAGAGAGGTTGTAGTCAACGGGCCTGGCATATTCAGATCCCTATGTATTTCGCAAAACTTTATGTCATATCGTAGATGCTGCTACCACGTTCCACTTGGAGCTATTCCAAATTGTTGCTCCATTATACGTATCCGGTATCTCTACTCAGAGCTATCCGGATAGGTGTTTAAGCTTGCATCGACGTAACTCTTTACGTCGAACTCTTCATCACCTCCATATCCGAGAGACATTTCCTTATTCCTCTAAGGATAATTTTGACCGCTATCTGGTGATCTACTCCTAGATCACCTTTGTACCCTCTTGCCAGACATGTGGCAAGGCACACAACAGGTGCAGTACTCAGCATGGCATACCGTATAGAGCCTATTACAAAAGCATAGGGGATGACCTTCGTCCTTCCTCTTTCTTCTGCCATGGTCAATCTTTGAGTCTTACTCAACTTCACACCTTACAACTCAGGTAAGAACCCCTTCTTTGACTGATCTATTTTGAACTCCTTCAAAAACATGTCAAGGTGTGCGTTCTTTGAAAGTATCATTAGGCGTTTTGATCTATCTCTATAGATCTTGATGCCCAATATGTAAGCAGCTTTATCCAGGTCTTCCTTTGAAAAACACTCTTCAAACAACCGTTTATGCTTTCCAGAAATTCTACATTATTTCGGATCAACAATATGTCATCCACATATACTTATCAGAAATGTTGTAGTGCTCCCACTCACTTTCTTGTAAATACAAGTTTCTAGCAAACATTGTATAAACCTAAAAGCTTTGATCACTCCATCAAAGCATATATTCCGACTCCGAGACGCTTGCTCTAGTCCATAGAAGGATTGCTGGAGCCAGCATCCCTTTTAGCATCCTTAGGATCGACAAAACTTTGATTGTATCACATACAACTCTTTCTTACGAAAACTGGTAAGAAAACTCGTTTTGACATCCATCTGTCAGATTTCATAATCGAAAAATACAGCTAATGCTAACATGATTCCGACGGACTTAAGCATCGCTACGGGTGAGAAATTCTCATCGTAGTCAACTCCTTGAACTTGTGAAAAACTCTTTCCCACAAGTCGAGATTCATAGACGGTAACATTACCGCCCACGTCCGTCTTCTTCTTAAAGATCCATTTATCTCAATGGCTTGACGATCATCGGGCAAGTCCACCAAAGTCCATACTTTGTTCTGATACATGGATCCTATCTCGGATTTCATGGCTTCTAACCATCTGTCGGAATACGGGCCCACCATCGCTTCTCCATAGCTCGTAGGTTCATTGTTGTCTAACATCATGATATCTAAGACAGGATTACCGTACCACTCAGGAGTAGTACATATCCTTGTCGACCTATGAGGTTCGATAGCAACTTGATCTGAAGCTTCATGATCACTATCATTAACTTCCTATTCAACAGATGTAGGCGCCACAGAAAACATCTTTTTGTGTTGCATGACTCTCTGGTTGAAGTAAAGGTTCGACAACCTCATCAAGTTCTATCTTCCTCCCACTCAATTCTTTCGAGAGAAGCTCCTTCTCGAGAAAGGACCCATTCTTAGCGACAAACAATTTGCCCTCGAATCTGAGATAGAAGGTGTACCCAACTGTCACCTTTGCGTATCCTATGAAGATGTGTTTCTCCACTTTGGGTTCGAGCTTCTCCGGCTGAAGCCTTAAGCATCACAGCCCCAAACATTAAGAAGTGACAACTTTGGTTTCTTGCCAAACCAATGTTCACACGACGTCGTTTCAACAGACTTAAATGGTGTCCTATCTAAAGTGAATGCAGCTGTCTCTAACGCATAACCTCACAATGAAAACGGTAGATCGGTAAGAGACATCATAGATCGCACCATATCTCATAAGGTTCGATTACGACGTCCGGACACACCATTACCCTGTGGTGTTCTAGGTGGCTTCAACTGTGAAACAATTCCACAATGTCTTAAGTGATTGCCAAACTCATAACTCGGAAATTCTCATCGATCAGATCGTGGGAATTTGATCTTCTTGTTATGATGGTTCTTAACTTCACTCTGAAATCGCTTGAACTTTTCAAATGTTTCAGACTTGTGCTTCATTAAGTAAATATACCTATATCTACTCAAATCGTCAGTGAAGATGAGAAAATAGCGATATCCACCGCACGCTTCCATTCTCATTGGATCACACGCATCGGTATGTATGATTTCCAACAAGTCACTTGCCCGTTTCATTGTACCTGAAAATGGGGTCTTAGTCATCCTGCCCATGAGGCATGGCTATCATGTGTCAAGCGATTCAAAATCAAGTGACTCCAAACATCCATCGACATGGAGTTTCTTCATGCATCTTATGCCAATATGACCTAAGCGGCAGTGCCACATGAAAGTGGTACTATCTACATCTTTTGGTGTGAACATGTGTATTACTACGACCGAGATTCACTGAACCATTCACATAGGGTGCATGACCATGAAAGGTATTATTCATGTAAACAGAATAACCATTATTCTCTAACTTAAATGAATAAATGTATTGCAATGAACATGATCTAATCATATTCATGCTCAACGTAGACATCTGATAACATCTAGGTTCAATACTAATCCCGAAGGCAGATGGAGCGTGCGATGGTGATCTCATCAACTTTGGAAACACTTCCAACACACATCGTCACCTCGCCCTTAGCCAGTCTCTGTTTAGTCGTAGCTTTTGCTTCAAGTCACCAATAATAGCAACTGAACTGGTATCCAATACCCAGGTGCTACCAGGAGTACTAGTGAGGTACACATTAATAACACGTATATACTTTGTTGAAGTTGCCAGCCTTCTTATCTACCATGCATTTGGGGTAATTCCGCTACTAGTGACCGTTCCCCTTATAATAGAAGCACTTAGTCTCGGGTTTGGGTTCAACCTTGGGTTCCTTCACTGGAGCGGCAACTGGTTTGCCATCCATGAAGTTTCCCTTCTAGCCCTTGCCCTTCTTGAAACCAGTGGTCTTGTTAAACCATCAACACTTGATGCTCCTTCTTGATTTCTACCTTTTGCGGTCTTAAGCACCGCGAACAGCTCCGGGATCAATTCCATCCCTTGCATGTCATAGTTCATCAAGAAGATCTAGTAGCTTAGTGATAGTGGCTAGAGAACTCTATCAATCACTATCTTATCTGGAAGTTTAACTCCCACTTGATTTAAGTGATTTTAGCACCCAGACATTCTGAGCACATGCTCACTAGCTGAGCTATTCTCCTCCATCTTGTTGGCAAAAGAACTTGTCAGAGGTCTGACACCTCTCAACATGGGCATGAGCCTAAAATCCCAATTTCAGCTCTTGGAACATCTCATATGTTCTATGGCGTTCAAAACGTCATTGGAATCCCGATTCTAAGCCGTAAAGTATGGTGCACTAAACTATCAAGTAGTCATCAGGATGCATCTGTCAGGTGTTCACAACATCCACAGACGACGTTGTAGGGGTTTGCACATCGAGCGGTGCATCAAAGACGTAAGCCTTCGGTGTAGCAGTGAGAACACTCCTCGGACTACGGACCTAGTCCACATCATTGCTTACAATATCTTTCAACTTAATCTTTCTCTAGGAACGTATTGAAACAGGGAGCTATAACGTGAATTATTTATCTACAACATATTTGCAAAGACAATTTAGACTATGTTCATGATAATTGAGTTCATCTAATCAAATTATTTAATGAACTCCCACTCAGATAGACATCCCTCTAGTCATCTAAGTGAAACATGATCCGAATCGACTAGGCCGTGTCCGATCATCACATGAGACGGACTAGTCATCAACGGTGAACATCTCATGTTGATCGTATCTTCTATACGACTCATGTTCGACCTTTCGGTCTTCCGTGTTCCGAGGCCATGTCTGTACATGCTAGGCTCGTCAAGTCAACCTAAGTGTTTCGCATGTGTCCCGAGGCCATGTCTGTACATGCTAGGCTCGTCAACACCCGTTGTATTCGAACGTTAGAATCTATCACACCCGATCATCACGTGGTGCTTCGAAACAACGAACCTTCGCAACGGTGCACAGTTAGGGGGAACACTTTTCTTGAAATTTTAGTGAGGGATCATCTTATTTAAGCTACCGTCGTTCTAAGCAAATAAGATGTAAAACATGATAAACATCACATGCAATCAAATAGTGACATGATATGGCCAATATCATTTTGCTCCTTTTGATCTCCATCTTCGGGGCGCCATGATCATCATCGTCACCAGCATGACACCATGATTCCATCATCATGATCTCCATCATCGTGTCTTCATGAAGTCGTCTTGTCAACTATTACTTCTACCACTATGGATAACAGTTTAGCAATAAAGTAAAGTAACTACATGATGTTTAAGTTGACACGCAGGTCATAAATAAATTAAGACAACTCCTATGGCTCCTGCCGGTTGTCATACTCATCAACATGCAAGTCGTGATTCCTATTACAAGAACATGATCAATCTCATACATCACATATATCATTCATCACATCCTTTTGTCCATATCACATCACATAGCACATGCTGCAAAAACAAGTTAGACGCCCTCTAATTGTTGTTGCAAGTTTTTACGTGGCTGCTATAGGTTTCTAGCAAGAACGTTTCTTACCTACACCAAAACCACAATGTGATATGCCAATTTCTATTTACCCTTCATAAGGACCCTTTTCATCAAATCCGATCCGACTAAAGTGGGAGAGACAGACACCCGCTAGCCACCTTATGCAACTAGTGCATGTCAGTCGGTGGAACCAGTCTCACGTAAGAGTACGTGTAAGGTCGGTCCGGGCCGCTTCATCCCACAATGCCGCCGAATCAAGATAAGACTAGTAACGGCAAGTAAATTGACAAAATCGACACCCACAACAACTTGTGTTCTACTCATGCATAGAAACTACGCACAGACCTAGCTCATGATGCCACTGTTGGGGATCGTACCAGAAATTTAAAATTTTCTACGCATCACCAAGATCAATCTATGGAGTAATCTAGCAACGAGGGGAAGGAGAGTGCATCTACATACCCTTGTAGATCGCTAAGCGGAAGCGTTGCAAGAACGCGGATGAAGGAGTCGTACTCGTAGCGATTCAGATCGCGGTTGATTCCGATCTAAGCGCCGAACAACGACGCCTCCGCGTTCAACACACGTGCAGCCCGGTGACGTCTCCTACGCCTTGATCCAGCAAGGGGAGAAGGAGAGGTTGGGGAAGACTCCGTCCAGCAGCAGCACGACGGCGTGGTGGTGGTGGAGGAGCGCGGGACTCCAGCAGGGCTTCGCCAAGCACTACGAGAGACGAGGAGGGAGAGGGGTAGGGCTGCGCCAACAGGGAGATCGAATCGTGTGTTGGGCTGCCCCTTTGCCTCCACTATATATAGGGGGAGAGGGAGGGCTGCGCCCCCACCTAGGGTTCCCACCCCAAGGGGTGCGGTAGCCCTAGATCCCATCTAGGGTGGCGGCCACAAGGGGGAGAGGGGGAGGCGCACCTGGGGTGGGCCTTAGGGCCCATCTGTCCTAGGGTTTGCCCCCTCCCCTCTTGGAGGCGCCTTGGGCCTTTGTGGGAGGCGCCCCAGCCCACCTAGGGGCTGGTTCCTTCCCACTATTGGCCCATGTATGCCTCCGGGGCCCGGGGCCCCTCCCGGTGGACCCCCGGACCCCTCCGGTGGTCCCGGTACACTACCCGTGATGCCCGGAACACTTCTGGTGGCCAAAACCATACTTCCTATATATCAATCTTTACCTCCGGACCATTCCGGAACTCCTCGTGACGTCCGGGATCTCATCCGGGACTCCGAACAACATTCGGTAACTGCGTACATACTTTCCCTATAACCCTAGCGTCATCGAACCTTAAGTGTGTAGACCCTACGGGTTCGGGAGTCATGCAGACATGGCCGAGACAACTCTCCGGTCAATAACCAACAGCGGGATCTGGATACCCATGTTGGCTCCCACATGCTCCACGATGATCTCATCGGATGAACCACGATGTCAAGGATTCAATCAATCCCGTATACAATTCCCTTTGTCTATCGGTACGATACTTGCCCGAGATTCCATCGTCGGTATCCCGATACCTTGTTCAATCTCATTACCGACAAGTCTCTTTACTCGTTCTGTAACACATCATCCCGTGATCAACTCCTTGGTCACATTGTGCACATTATGATGATGTCCTACCGAGTGGGCCCAGAGATACCTCTCCGTTACACGGACTGACAAATCCCAGTCTCGATTCGTGCCAACCCAACAGACACTTTCGGAGATACCGTAGTGAACCTTTATAGCCACCCAGTTACATTGTGACGTTTGGCACACCCAAAGCACTCCTACGGTATCCGGGAGTTGCACAATCTCATGGTCTAAGGAAATGATACTTGACATTAGAAAAGCTTTAGCATACAAACTACACGATCTTGTGCTAGGCTTAGGATTGGGTCTTGTCCATCACATCATTCTCCTAATGATGTGATCTCGTTATCAACGACATCCAATGTCCATGGTCAGGAAACCGTAACCATCTATTGATCAACGAGCTAGTCAACTAGAGGCTTACTAGGGACATGGTGTTGTCTATGTATCCACACATGTATCTGAGTTTCCTATCAATACAATTCTAGCATGGATAATAAACGATTATCATGAACAATGAAATATAATAATAATAACTAATTTATTGTTGCCTCTAGGGCATATTTCCAACACATCTCACGTGATGATCGGACATGGTTTAGTTGATATGGATCACGTGATCACTTAGATGATTAGAGGGATGTCTATATAAGTGGGAGTTCTTATTAATATGATTAATTGAACATTAATTTATCATGAACTTAGTACCTAATAGTATTTTGCATGTCTATGTTGTTGTAGATAAATGGCCCGTGCTACTCTTTCTTTGAATTTTAATGCGTTCTAGAGAAAGCTAAGTTGAAAGATGATGGTAGCAACTACACGGACTGGGTCCGTAACTTGAGGATTATCCTCATTTCTGCACAGAAGAATTACGTCCTAGAAGCACCACTAGGTGCAAAGCCCGCTGCAGGAGCAACACCAGATGTTATGAATGTCTGGCAGAGTAAAGCTGATGACTACTCGATAGTACAGTGTGCCATGCTTTACGGCTTAGAATCGGGACTTCAACGACATTTTGAGCGTCGTGGAGCATATGAGATGTTCCAGGAGTTGAAGTTAATATTTCAAGAAAGTGCCTGGATTGAGAGATATGAAGTCTCCAATAAGTTCTACAGCTGCAATATGGAGGAGAATAGTTATGTCAGTGAACATATACTCAGAATGTCTGGGTACCACAACCACTTGACTCAACTGGGAGTTAATCTTCCTGATGATAGTGTCATTGACAGAGTTCTTCAATCAGTGCCACCAAGCTACAAAAGCTTCGTGATGAACTATAATATGCAAGGGATGGATAATACAATTCCTGAACTCTTCGCAATGCTAAAAGCTGCGGAGGTAGAAATCAAGAAGGAGCATCAAGTGTTGATGGTTAACAAGACCACTAGTTTCAAGAAAAAGGGCAAAGGGAAGAAGGGGAACTTCAATAAGAACGGCAAGCAAGTTGCTACTCAAGTGAAGAAGCCCAAGTCTGGACCTAAGCCCGAGACTGAGTGCTTCTACTATAAAGGGATTGGTCACTGCAAGCGGAACTGCCCCAAGTATTTGGCGGATAAGAAGGATGGCAAAGTGAAAGGTATATTTCATATACATGTTATTCATGTGTACCTTACTAATGCTCGCAGTAGCACCTGGGTATTTGATACTGGTTTTGTTGCTCATATTTGCAACTCGAAACAGGCGCTACGGATTAAGCGAAGATTGGCTAAGGACGAGGTGACAATGCGCGTGGGAAATGGTTCCAAAGTTGATGTGGTCGCGGTCGGCACGCTACCTCTAGATCTACCTTTGGGAATAGTTTTAGACCTGAATAATTGTTATTTGGTGCCAGCGTTAAGCATGAACATTATATCTGGATCTTGTTTGATGCGAGACGGTTATTCATTTGAAACCAGAGAATAATGGTTGTTCTATTTATATGAGTAATATCTTTTATGGTCATGCACCCTTGATGAGTGGTCTATTTTTATTGAATCTCAATAGTAGTGATACACATATTCATAGTATTGAAGCCAAAAGATATAAGTTTAATAATGATAGTGCAACTTATTTGTGGCACTACCGTTTAGGTCATATTGGTGTAAAGCGCATGAAGAAACTCCATGCTGATGGGCTTTTGGACTCACTTGATGCTTGCGAACCATGCCTCATGGGCAAGATGACTAAGACTCCGTTCTCTGGAACAATGGAATGAGCAACAGACTTATTGGAAATAATACATACTGATGTATGCGGTCCGATGAGTGTTGATGCTTGTGGTGGGTATCATTATTTTCTGACCTTCATAGATGATTTGAGCAGATATGGGTATATCTACTTGATGAAACATAAGTATGAAACATTTCAAAAGTTCAAAGAATTTCAAAGTGAAGTGGAAAATCATCGTAACAAGAAAATTAAGTTTCTACGATCTCATCGTGGAGGTGAACATTTGAGTTATGAGTTTGGTCTTCATTTGAAACAATGCGGAATAGTTTCGCAACTCACGCCACCTGGAACACCACAGCGTAATGGTGTGTCCGAACGTCGTAACCGCACTTTACTAGATATCATGCGATCTATGATGTCTCTTACTGATTTACCGCAATCGTTTTGGGGTTATGCTTTAGAGACGGCTGCATTCATGTTAAATAGGGCACCATCAAAATCCGTTGATACGACACCATATGAACTGTGGTTTGGCAAGAAACCCAAGTTGTTGTTTCTTAAAGTTTGGGGTTGTGATGCTTATGTGAAAAAGCTTCAACCTGATAAGCTCGAACCCAAATCGGAGAAATGTGTCTTCATAGGATACCCAAAGGAAACTGTTGGGTACACCTTCTATCACAGATTCGAAGGCAAGATATTCATTGCTAAGAGTGGATCCTTTCTAGAGAAGGAGTTTCTCTCGAAAGAAGTGAGTGGGAGGAAAGTAGAACTTGATGAGGTAACTGTACCTTCTCCCTTATTGGAAAGTAGTTCATCACAGAAATCAGTTCCAGTTATTCCTACACCAATTAGTGAGGAAGTTAATGATGATGATCATGAAACTTCTGATCAAGTTACTAACGAACCTTGTAGGTCAACCAAAGTAAGATACGCACCAAAGTGGTACGGTAATCCTGTGCTGGAGGTCATGTTACTTGACCAAGATGAACCTACGAACTATGAGGAAGCGATGATGAGCCCAGATTTCGTGAAATGGCTTGAGGCCATGAAATCTGAGATGGGATCCATGTATGAGAACAAAGTGTGGACTTTGATTAACTTGCCTGATGAACGGCAAGCCATAGAGAATAAATGGATCTTCAAGAAAAAGACTGACGCTGACGGTAATGTTACTGCCTACAAAGCTCGACTTGTTGCGAAAGGTTTTCAACAAGTTCAAGGAATTGACTACGATGAGACCTTCTCACCCGTAGCGATGCTTAAGTCCGTTCGAATCATGTTAGCAATTGCCGCATTTTATGAATATGAAATTTGGCAAATGGATGTCAAAACTGCATTCCTTAATGGATGTCTTAAAGAAGAGTTGTATATGATGCAACCAGAAGGTTTTGTCGATCCAAAAGGTGCTAACAAAGTGTGCAAGCTCCAGCGACCCATTTATGGACTGGTGCAAGCATCTCACAGTTGGAATATACGCTTTGATAGTGTGATCAAAGCATATGGTTTTATACAGACTTCTGGAGAAGCCTGTATTTACAAAAAAGCGAGTGGGAGCTCCGTAGCATTTCTGATATTATATGTGGATGACATATTATTGATCAGAAATGATACTGAATTTCTAAATAGCATAAAAGGACACTTGGATAAGAATTTTTCAATGAAAGACCTCGGTGAAGCTGCTTATATATATTGGGCATTGAGATCTATAGAGATAGATCAAGACGCTTAATTGGACTTTCACAAAGCACATACCTTGATAAAGTTTTGAAGAAGTTCAAAATGGACCAGTCAAAGAAAGGGTTCTTGCCTGTGTTACAAGGTGTGAAGTTGAGTAAGACTCAATGCTCGAGCACTGGAGAAGATATAGAGAAAATGAAAGTCATTCCCTATGCCTCAGCCATAGGTTCTATCATGTATGCAATGCTGTGTACCGGACCTGATGTGTGCCTTGCTATTAGTTTAGCAGGGAGGTACAAAGTAATCCAGGAGTGGATCATTGGACAGCGGTCAAGAACATCCTGAAATACTTGAAAAGGACTAAGGATATGTTTCTCGTTTATGGAGGTGACAAAGAGCTCGTCGTAAATGGTTACTTCAATGCAAGCTTTGACACTGATCCGGATGACTCTAAGTCACAAACCGGATACATATTTTTATTGAATGGTGGAGCTGTTAGTTGGTGCAGTTCTAAGCAGAGCATCGTGGCGGGATCTACGTGTGAAGCGGAATGCATAGTTGCTTCGGAAGCAGCAAATGAAGGAGTTCATATCCGATCTAGGTGTAATACCTAGTGCATCGGGTCCAATGAAAATCTTTTGTGACAATACTAGTGCAATTGCCTTGGCAAAGGAATCCGGATTTCACAAGAGAACCAAGCACATCAAGAGACGCTTCAATTCCATCCGCGATCAAGTCAAGGAGGGAGACATAGAGATTTGCAAGATACATACGGATCTGAATGTTGTAGAACCGTTGGCTAAGCCTCTCTCACGAGCAAAACATGATCAGCACCAAGACTCCATGGGTGTTAGAATCATTACTATGTAATCTAGATTATTGACTCTAGTGCAAGTGGGAGACTAAAGGAAATATGCCCTAGAGGCAATAATAAAGTTGTTATTTATATTTCCTTATATCATGATAAATGTTTATTATTCATGCTAGAATTGTATTAACCGGAAACTTAGTACATGTGTGAATACATGGACAAACAGAGTGTCCCTAGTATGCCTCTACTAGACTAGCTCATTGATCAAAGATGGTTAAGTTTCCTAGCCATAGATATGTGTTGTCATTTGATGAACGGGGTCACATCATTAGAGAATGATGTGATGGACAAGACCCATCCGTTAGCTTAGCACTATGATCGTTTAGTTTATTGCTATTGCTTTCTTCATGACTTATACATGTTCCTATGACTATGAGATTATGCAACTCCTGAATACCGGAGGAACACCTTGTGTGCTATCAAACGTCACAACGTAACGGGGTGGTTATAAAGATGCTCTATAGGTGTCTCTGATGGTGTTTGTTGAGTTGGCATAGATCGAGATTAGAATTTGTCACTTCGTGTATCGGAGAGGTATCTCTGGGCCCTCTCGCTAATGCACATCACTATGAGCCTTGCAAGAAATGTGACTAATGAGTTAGTTATGGGATGATGCATTATGGAATGAGTAAAGAGACTTGCTGGTGAGGAGATTGAACTAGGCATGATGATACCGATGATCGAATCTCGGGCAAGTAACATACCGATGACAAAGGGATTGAACGTATGTTGTTATGCGGTTTGATCGATAAAGATCTTCGTAGAATATGTAGGAACCAATATGAGCATCCAGGTTCCGCTATTGGTTATTGACCGGAGATGTGTCTCAGTCATGTCTACATAGTTCTCGAACCCCTAGGGTCCGCACACTTAACATTCAATGCCGATTTGTATTATGAGTTATGTGATTTGATGTACCAAAGATTGTTCGGAGTCCCGAATGAGATCACGGACATGATGAGGAGTCTCGAAATGGTCGAGACATAAAGATTGATATATTGGACCATGTTATTTGGACATCGGAAGTTTTCTAGATGGTTTCGGATAAAATCGGAGTGCCGGAGGGGTTAGCGAAACTCCCCGGGGAAGTAATGGGCCTTAGTGGGCCTTAGGGGAGAGAGATGGCAGCAGCCAGGAGGTGCCCCCTCCCCCCAAGGGGAGTCCGAATAGGACTAGGGGAAGGGGGCACGGCCCCTTTTCCCCTCTCCCCCTCCCTCTCCTTCCTTCTTCTCCTACTTGGACTAGGAAGGGGGGACCGATTCCTACTTGGAGTAGGATTCCCCCCTTGGGCGCGCCCCTTAGGGCCGGTCGGCCTTCTCCTCCCCTCCTTTATATACGGGGGAGGGGGCACCCCATAGACACACAAGTTGATCTTTTAGCCATGTGCGGTGCCCCCCTCCACAGTTTTCCGCCTCGGTCATATTGTCGTAGGGCTTAGGCGAAGCCCTGCATCGGTAACTTCATCATCATCGTCACCATGCCGTCATGTTGACAAAACTCTCCCTCGGCCTCAACTAGATCAAGAGTTCAAGGGACGTCACCGATTTGAACGTGTGAAGATCGGGGAGGTGCCGTGCATTCGGTACTTGGATCGGTTGGATCGCAAAGATGTTCGACTACATCACATGCGTTACTAAATGCTTCCGCTTTCGGTCTATGAGGGTATGTAGATACACTCTCCCCCTCTCGTTGCTATGCATCTCCTAGATAGATCTTGCGTGATCGTAGAATTTTTTTTTAAATACTGCGTTCCCCAACAGAGTGCTCCTTTTGTTTCTAAAAAGTTGTACGATGAAGGACCAAGTTATGTGTATATATACTTGAAGGAAATATGCCCTAGAGGCAATAATAAAGTTATTAGTGAGGAAGCTAATGATAATAAATAGGGCACCATCAAAATTCGTTGAGACGATGCCTTATGAACTGTGGTTTGGCAAGAAACCAAAGTTGTCGTTTCTTAAAGTTTGGGGCTGCGATGCTTATGTTAAGAAGCTTCAACCTGATAAGCTCGAACCCAAATCGGAGAAATGTGTCTTCATAGGATACCCAAAGGAGACTATTGGGTACACCTTCTACCACAAATCTGAAGGCAAGACATTCGTTGCTAAGAATGGATCCTTTCTAGAGGAGTTTCTCTCGAAAGAAGTGAGTGAGAGGAAAGTAGAACTTGATGAGGTAACTGTACCTGCTCCCTTATTGGAAAGTAGTTCGTCACACAAACCGGTTCATGTGACACCTACACCAATTAGTGAGGAAGCTAATGATAATAATCATGAAACTTCAGATCAAGTTACTACCGAACCTCGTAGGTCAACCAGAGTAAGATCCGCACCAGAGTGGTATGGTAATCCTATTCTGGAAGTCATGTTACTTGACCATGATGAACCTACGAACTATGAAGAAGCGATGGTGAGCCCAGATTCCACAAAATGGCTTGAGGCCATGAAATCTGAGATGGGATCCATGTATGAGAACAAAGTATGAACTTTGGTTGACTTGCCCGATGATCGGCAAGCCATCGAGAATAAATGGATCTTCAAGAAGAATACTTACGCTGACGGTAATGTTACTGTCTACAAAGCTCGACTTGTTGCGAAAGGTTTTCGAAAAGTTCAAGGAGTTGACTACGATGAGACTTTCTCACCCGTAGCGATGCTTAAGTTTGCCCGAATCATGTTAGCAATTGCCGCATTTTATGATTATGAAATTTGGCAAATGGATGTCAAAACTGCATTCCTGAATGGATTTCTAGAAGAAGAGTTGTATATGATGCAACCAGAAGGTTTTGTTGATCCAAAGGGAGCTAACAAAGTGTGCAAGCTCCAGTGATCCATTTATGGACTGGTGCAATCCTCTCGGAGTTGGAATAAACGTTTTGACAGTGTGATCAAAGCATATGGTTTTATACAGACTTTTGGAGAAGCCTATATTTACAAGAAAGTGAGTGGGAGCTCTGTAGCATTTCTAATATTATATGTGGATGACATATTGCTGATTGGAAATGACATAGACTTTCTGGATAGCATAAAAGGATACTTGAATAAGATTTTTTCAATGAAAGACCTCGGAGAAGCTGCATATATATTGGGCATCAAGATCTATAAAGATAGATCAAGACGCTTAATTGGACTTTCAAAAAGCACATACCTTGATAAAGTTTTGAAAAAGTTCAAAATGGATCAAGCAAAGAAAGGATTCTTACCTGTGTTACAAGGTATGAAGTTGAGTAAGACGCAATACCATACGCTCTATCATGTATGCAATGCTATGTACCAGACCTGATGTGTGCCTTGCTATTAGTTTAGCAGGGAGGTACCAAAGTAATCCAGGAGTGGATCACTGGACAGCGGTCAAGAACATCCTGAAATACCTGAAAAGGACTAAGGATATGTTTCTCATTTATGGAGGTGACAAAGAGCTCGTCGTAAATGGTTACGTTGATGCAAGCTTTGACACTAATCCGGACGATTCTAAACCGCAAACCGGATACGTGTTTATATTGAACGGTGGAGCTGTTAGTTGGTGCAGTTCTAAACAAAGCGTCGTGGCGGGATCTACGTGTGAAGCGAAGTACATAGCTTCTTCGGAAGCAGCAAATGAAGGAGTCTGGATGAAGGAGTTCATATCTGATCTAGGTGTCATACCTAGTGCATCGGGTCCAATGAAAATCCTTTGTGACAATACTGGTGCAATTGCCTTGGCAAAGGAATCCAGATTTCACAAGAGAACCAAGCACATCAAGAGACGCTTCAATTCCATCCGGGAACAAGTCTAGGTGGGAGACATAGAGATATGCAAGATACATATGGATTTGAATGTTGCAGACCCGTTGACTAAGCCTCTTCCACGAGCAAAACATGATCAGCACCAAGACTCCATGGGTGTTAGAATCATTACTGTGTAATCTAGATTATTGACTCTAGTGCAAGTGGGAGACTGAAGGAAATATGCCCTAGAGACAATAATAAAGTTATTACTTATTTCCTCATATCATGGTAAATGTTTATTATTCATGCTAGAATTGTATTAACCGGAAACATAGTACATGTGTGAATACATAGACAAACATAGTGTCACTAGTATGCCTCTACTTGACTAGCTCGTTGATCAAAGATGGTTGAGTTTCCTAGCCATAGACATGAGTTGTCATTTGATTAACGGGATCACATCATTATTAGAATGATGTGATTGACTTGACCCATTTTGTTAGCTTAGCACTTGATCGTTTTAGTTTACTGCTATTGCTTTCTTCATGACTTATACATGTTCCTATGACTATGAGATTATGCAACTCCCGATTACCGCAGGAACACTTTGTGTGCTACCAAACATCACAACATAACTGGGTGATTATAAAGGTGCTCTACAGGTGTCTCCAATGGTACTTGTTGAGTTGGCATAGATGAAGAATAGGATTTGTCACTCTGATTGTTGGAGAGGTATCTCTGGGCCCTCTCGGTAATGCACATCACTATAAGCCTTGCAAGCAATGCAACTAATGAGCTAGTTGCAGGATGATGCATTACAGAACGAGTAAAGAGACTTGCTGGTAACAAGATTGATCTAGGTATTGAGATACCGACGATCGAATCTCGGGCAAGTAACATACCGATGACAAAGGGAACAACGTATGTTGTTATGCGGTTTGACCGATAAAGATATTCGTAGAATATGTAGGAACCAATATGAGCATCCAGGTTCCGCTATTGGTTATTGACTGGAGACGTGTCTCGGTCATGTCTACATAGTTCTCGAACCCGTAGGGTCTGCACGCCTAAAGTTCTGTGATGATCGGTATTATGAGTTTATATGTTTTGATGTACCGAAGGTAGTTCGGAGTCCCGGATATGATCACGGACATGACGAGGAGTCTCGAAATGGTCGAGACATAAAGATTGATATATTGGAAGCCTACATTTGTACATCGGAAGAGTTCCAGGTGAAATCGGGATTTTACCGGAGTGCCAGAGGGGTTACCGGAACCCCCCGAGGGTTAATGGGCCTTGTTGGGACCTAGTGGAGAGAGAGAGAGGGGTCGGCCAGGGCAGGCCACGCGCCCCTCCCCCTCTGGTCCGAATTGGACTAGGAAGGGGGGGCGGTGCCCCCCTTTACTTGTCCTTCTCCCCCTTCCTTTCCCCCTCCTAGTAGGAGTAGGAAAGAGGGGAGTCCTACTCCTACTAGGAGGAGGACTCCTCCTCCTGGAGCGCCCTATAGGGCCGGCCGGCCTCCCCCCTTGCTCCTTTATATACGGGGGCACGGGGCACCCTAGAACACACAAGTTGATCATTGATCTCTCCCAGCCGTGTGCGGTGCCCCCCTCCACCATAATCCACCTCAGTCATACTGTAGCGGTGCTTAGGCGAAGCCCTGCGACGGTAGCTTCATCAACATCGTCACCACGCCGTTGAGTTGATGAAACTCTCCCTCGAGCTCTACTGGATCGTGAGTTCGCGGGACGTCACCGAGCTGAACGTGTGCTGAACGCGGAGGTGTCGTACGTTCGGTACTGAGGATCGGTCGATCGTGAAGATGTACGACTACATCAACCGCGTTGTCATAACGCTTCCGCTTAATGGTCTACGAGGGTACGTGGACGACACTCTCCCCTCTCGTTGCTATGCATCACCATGATCTTGCGTGTGCGTAGGAATTTTTTTGAAATTACTACGTTCCCCAACAATACTTTCTTTCTGGAATGGGTGGCAGTAAATATATGTATTTGCATTTGTAGATGAATCTGATGTTTCTGAGCGAACATGTTGATATGTTTATTTTTTTGGAGCAGGAAGTGTTGCTTCAGGAGACATGAACTTTGTATCAATTCCGCAAGTGGATCTCACAAGCGATGCCATTTCTCCTATGGATTCCTCTACCAATGATTTGAACCATATCTCCTCTACTAATGTTGATGATGGTATGTCCTCATCTGATGTACAAGGGCAAGGGGCATCAAGAAGAGATGAACCTGAAGCTACAACATTTACCAACTCTGAACAAAAGGGAGCATTGTCTGTGAAAAAGAGGAAGCAAAGCCAGATCGCTGTTGTACTTGAGGACTACATGGATTTTCGCAAGAAACAATCTGTAAAACTGATTGACGAGTTGAAGGAATCAAAGCAAGACGACATGTTCTCGATTGGAAACTGTGTGGCTGCACTAGAACCAATGGATATCAGTTGCAGAAAAAAGCAAAGGCACTACGGCTTTTCAAATTCCCAATGAATCGAGAAATATTCATCAATACTAAGGACTCGAATCTTCGGCTTTATTGGTTGAAGGAGGAGATTTCTGAGATTTAGATAGCATAAGGTGTGTAAAGAATTCACCTTCTTGTTTTGCACTACATCATTTTATATTTATTTACTTTGTGGCATTATTGACTTGAGTTTGTATAAGCTTGTTTCCCTTTGTCGACCGATGATAGATAAGCAAACAAAAAAGACACTCCATTCTTTTAAAACTGACTAGAAGAGCCACACATTTGGGGAAATGTTACTGCCTTCTGTTTGGTAGTTTCTGTGTACCTTTACAAGCTTGTTAGTTCAACTGTTGGTGATACTTAATTTGATGGCCTCCTCCCATTGGTTTCACCTCCTATTGCCTCATAACTCACCTCACAGCAATAGATTGCCCTGTTAATTTGCTGACCTTTTCAAGTAAACTAATTGGGTTGCTAGACAGCCTTGTCTTTGCGTTCCTAAACTATATTTGCAGTCTTGATTTTTTATGCACAATGCACAAATCATATGTTGGTTGATACTATTTCATTAATTTGCTTATACTATAAAATAGTGTTGTGAGACTCTGGACTAATGCTAGCTAACTTATTTCTTTTAATCATTCAGCCAACATCAAGTTGTGGTACAAGATGTCGGGGAAGGAGTGGAGAAAAGACCCAAGTAGGACGTGCGTGTTGCCTTGCGGCCCATATTGTTCCAAACTATCCCTGCCTTGGACATGGCAACTTATAATCCAGAACTTTTTCTAGTGCACAAACTTGACAATGATGTATCAATACTCTTGTAATTATTGCTTTTATTTTGGCACATGAAAACGGCTCAGGCCAATGATTGATTGTTGTCAAATGCAGACAGATATCTTAAGCTTGATGAAGTGACATAAGTTGTAGTAATATTTTTAAAATTCTAGTTGACATGAATTTTGAACCTTTGTTATGTGCCTGTGGTTTCTGTCGTTTCTCAGAATTATTTGTGGAATTTTTATCTATGGTTTGGTTGTTTTCCAAAATTATCTGTAGAATTTCTATGTAAGATCTGATGTATTATATTTTTCTATAGTATGTGAGGGATTTCCTTCCCTCCCATGTTACTATTTGGGCACCTGGGCAATGGGAACATCTCTCACGTGGTGGGAGGGGTCGCATGTGCACATGGGAATCCCCCCTAGGGTTTTACGGCCCAGGTTTTTCCCTACCCAGCAACCAAATGAGGCCTTAATGTTCATTGACGCTAGAGTAGCATTGGGATATTTGATGAGTGGTAAACAAATGTTGTTTGGAGTCTCGGATGAGATCTCGGATGTCACGAGGAGTCTCGAAATGGTTGAGAGGTAAATATTTATATATGGGAAGTCATATTTTGGGTTCCGAAAAAAGGTGTAGTTTTTTCGGTATTGTACCCGGAAGCTTCCAGAAGGTTGCGGAGGATTCTGGAGGGGTCTGGAAGTCCACAAGTGGGTCCACCATGAACCAAGGGCTAGCATGGGCTGCAGGGAGGTGCCCTGGCCTTATTAGGCTAGGCGCACCAAGTCCTCAAAAGCCCATGTGGCTAGGGAAGACAAAAAAGGAAGGAGTCCTAGTAGGAATACGATTGGACTTGGAGTCCAAGTCCTCTCCCCCTTAGCTGTTGTGACGCCCCCGATTCAATCGTACACTAATCATACACGCAAACGTGTACGATCAAGATCTGGGACTCACGGGAAGATATCACAACACAACTCTACAAATAAAATAAGTCATACCAGCATCATATTACAAGCCAGGGGCCTCGAGGGCTCGAATACAAGAGCTCGATCATAGACGAGTCAGCGGAAGCAACAATATCTAAGTAAAGACATAAGTTAAACAATTTTGCCTTAAGAAGGCTAGCACAAAGTAGGGATACAGATCGAAAGAGGCACATGCCTCCTGCCTGGGATCCTCCTGAATTACTCCTAGTCATCGTCAGCGGCCTGCACGTAGTAGTAGGCACCTCCAGTGTAGTAGGACTCGTCGTCGACTGTGGCGTCTGGCTCCTGGACTCCATCGTCTGGTCGCAACAATCGGGTATAGAAAGGGGAAAAGGGGGAGCAAAGCAACCGTGAGTACTCATCCAAAGTACTAGCAAGCAAGGAGCTACACTACATATGTATGCATTGGTATCAAATGGAAAAGGTTAGGATATGTGGATTGAACTGCAGAATGCCAGAATAAGAGGGGGATAGCTAGTCCTATCGAAGACTACACTTCTGGCAACCTCCATCTTGCAGCATGTAGAAGAGAGTAGATGGTAAGTTCACCAAGTATCATCGCATAGCATAATCCTACCCGGCGATCCTCCCCTCGTCGCCCTGTGAGAGAGCGAGCACCGGGTTGTATCTGGCACTTGGAAGGGTGTGTTTTATTGAGTATCCGGTTCTAGTTGTCATAAGGTCAAGGTACAACTCTGGGTTGTCCTTTTACCGAGGGACACGGCTATTCGAATAGATCAACTTCCCTGCAGGGGTGCACCACATTTCCCAACACGCTCGATCCCCTTTGGCCAGACACATTTTCCTGGGTCATCCCCGGCCTCAGAAGATCAACACGTCACAGCCCCACCTAGGCACAACAGAGAGGTCAGCAGGCCGGTCTAAATCCTATGGCGCAGGGGTCTGGGCCCATCGCCCATTGCACACCTGCATGTTGCGAACGCGGCCGGTAAGCAGACCAAGCCTCCCTAATACAAGAGCGGGTGTTCCAGTCTAATCCGGTGCACGCCACTCAGTTGCTAACGTCAAGAAGGCTTCGGCTGATACCACGACGTCGAGTGCCCATAACTGTTCCCGCATAGTTGGCTAGTGCGTATATGCCAGTGGCCAGACTCAGATCAAATACCAAGATCTCGTTAAGCATGTTAATTGAAGTATCCGAGGACGCCGACCAGGGCGAGGCCCACCTCTCTCCTAGGTGGTCTCAACCTTCCCTGTCACTACGCCACAAAGATCCACCCAGAGGGCCGTCGGGACAAAGGTCCTTTCAGCCCCCAATATGTGAATCACTCGCGGGTACTCTATGAGCCGACCCGTCTTTAGTCATCACATGTATCATGTATATGTATATAAGTATATACCCGTGATCAACACCCGACGTGATCACGGCCCGATAGTATAGCATGACAGACTGACAAGAATGTAGGGCCACTGATGATAAACTAGCATCCTATACTAAGCATTTAGGATTGCAGGTAAGGTATCAACAATTGTAGCAACAATGACAGGCTATCCATCAGAATAGGATTAACGGAAAGCAGTAACATGCTACACTACTCTAATGCAAGCAGTAGAGAGAAGAGTAGGCAATATCTGATGATCAAGGGGGGGGCTTGCCTGGTTGCTCTAGCAAGGCGGGGTCATCTTCCATGTAGTCGAACACACGGACATCGACGACGGTCTCGGAGTCTACCGGAAATAAGTAATGGAGGGGGAACACAATAAATAACAGAGCAATCAAATGTAACACAAAGCAAGATGCGGCATTACGTTTTGCTAGGGGTGACCTAGCATAGGGATAGGTGATACCGGTGAAGGGGAGAAACATCCGGGAAAATATCCCCGGTGTTTCGCGTTTTTAGACAGATGAATCGGAGGGGAAAGTTGCGTGTTCACTATGCTAGGGATGCGTGGCGGACGAACGGGCTGCATATCCGGATTCGTCTCGTCGTTCTGAGCAACTTTCATGTACAAAGTATTTTCATCCGAGCTACGGTTTATTTTATATTAATTTTAAAAGATTTAAATCATTTTTAGGATTTATTTAATTATTTTAAATCAACATTGTCCAGAATAGTGTTTGATGACATCAGAAGTCAACTGTGATCATTGACCGGTCAAACTAACAGATGGGCCCGTTGACTGGGTCAACTGCACAGTCAACAGTCAACAGTCCCGTTGACTTAGTCAAACTTACATGTGGGTCCCACTGTCATTGACTGGTTAGTGAATTAACAATAGTTTATTAGATTAATTAGTTAAATTAATTGAATAGTTTAATTAATAAAAATTAATTAAGTTAATTAATTATTTAATTAATTTTATTATTATTATTATTTTAACTTCTTTTTAAAAAAATACGTTCTATGGGCGGGGCCCACATGACATAGGCCCAATGGCCTGTAGTGGTTCCGGCGATGGGCATTGGTGGTAGCGGGCGCAGCGAGACGGCGCGCGGAGGCAAGGGGTGGGCGCGCGCGAACGGGACGAGCGATGGGCGTGGGAAGTCGGGCGAAGGGGGAGACAGCAGAGCGGGAGGCGCGGTCCGGTGGCCCCCGACAGCAAGCGGCGGCGCAAGCGGAGCGTGGCGGCGAGGCACGGTGAGCGGGAGGTGCGGGTGCGGGAGCCGCGGTCGACAGCGGGCGCGAGCGCCGGGCGGAGCTGCGGGGCTAGGGCGCGGCCGGAGCACAGCACGGGGCGCGTAGGGTGTGGCCGGGCGCGGTGCAGCACGTGTAGAGGAGTGGCCGTGGCACATGGCGTGGACGCGCGCTTGTGAGCAGGGGAGCCAGGAGACGCGTGGGCGCGTGGGCGCAAGCGTGGGGTGTAGGCGGCATCGAGCGGGTGAGCGCGAGCCGGTGAGCGCGAGCGATGCACGAGGGCGCGGTGAGCGCTCACGCATGCCGATCCGGCGACGGGAGAGAGAGGGGAAAGAGGAGGCCGGTGCCTCACCGGCGATGGAGGGAAGAGGGGCGGCGAGGGTTGGAGGAGTCGGCGAGGAGGAGGTCGAGGACAGAGCAGTCCAGCGGGGAGGCGGTCCGACGAGGTGGCGGGCGATCCAGCGAAGGGCGGCGAGGGGTGATAGGGGCGATGACGTGGGTGGGATCAGGCGTTGGGGCCCCTATCCAGACGGAATCGAGAGAGGGGGAAGTGGGGATCGTGGGTGTGTTAGGGTGTGTTTGGTTCAGGAACCAACTGTCACGGAATGGAATGGTTCCATTCCAGAGGAACGGGTTGGTTCCGGCCCTATGTTCGGTATGAGCAAAAAGTAGAATGGAATGGTTCCGTTCATGTGTTCGGTCCGGAAGCACGGAATGAAGAACCGAATATCAAAAATACAAAATTTTAGCAGCATCTTGTTTATATTTGCAAGGAAAACAACATCCTTTTAAAAAACAATGGCTCCACTAATTATTACAAAGATGTAGGAGTAGCAGACAATAGCAATTTGAGTGTGCCTATTTTACTTCAGAGAAACTAACAATCCTTGCAAAGGATATGGTACTAGTTTGAATAGCATAGAACACCAAACTTTAATCAAAAAGCAACCATGAGTGTCATCTCAATATCCTCCCCATCTCTCTCGTAGCTACATGCAGTAAAATCTGTAGTGCTAAGCATATTCAACGAGGAAGATTGCAGCCACTGCTGTAGCCTCTACCGGTGTTGTAACCCAGCTGCAACAGCAGCCACGCAGCTGCTCGCTGTCCGCACGTGCTTCTCTTCTTCCTAGCACCCCAATTTTCTTCCCTTTTGTGCTGCAGATCGACAGAGAGAGATGGTGAGTCGATAGCAGTGCAGATCGAGTGGTGGTGCAGATCTATGGGAGGAATAGAGATGAGGGACAGGCAGCGCACCGGAGAGGAAGGGGCGACGAGGGAATAGCGGTGCACCAGAGAGGGAGGGGCGAGACGAGAGAGCGGCGGCACACCTGAGAGGGAGGGGCGAGACGAGAGAGCGGCGGCGCACAGAGAGGGAGGGGATATGGCCGGGTTACGGGAGAGGAAAGGGAGAGAACGAGCGGTTCCTTGTAATTCCTTCGATTCGGAGGTATCGCTCGGTTCCGGATATTTGCCGAATATTCGCCCGCAGGGAACGAGTGGGTTCCATCCTAGTTACGAACTAAACGCTGGAACGAGGCCCAGGAGCGGGTCCAACCCATGACATTCCGGTTGGTGACAGGAAGCAAACACACCCTTAGGGTTCGCAGGGTCGGACCAGGGGGATAAGGAGGGGAGATGGGCCGGCCTGGTGGGAGGCCAGCTGGTCCGATAGGCCCAGTGACATGGCATCATTAGCATGGAATTACTGTAGCATACTTATCTGCGCGTCACAATTCTCCTCCACTACAAGAAATCTCGTCCCGAGATTTTAAGAGGTGGAGTAAGGGGGAAAGATCTGGTTATGAAATTCTAACGAATCTTCTCGGCCTTGGTTGCTCTTCTCCAAGAGGTTGATCCATTCTCCATTCCTCTGCTTCAGGTCATCATGATGAAGTCATCACCCTTTCTTCGGAAATTTCATCGTACTTACGAAAGGACAAGGGGTAACTTCGGAAGAACAGACCTTACAAGGTTGACTATCCGGCAGATAACTCAGGGAATGTGGTAGAAAGTAATTCTCGAATAGATACTTAAGAACATATTGAGGTTAAAGTAAGAAGGTACCATGAGAAGTTTCCAATGGGAGGCAATCGTTCGATGGCATAATCAGAAGGTGAAAGGGGTTCAGAGAAACGAGAAAAAGTATTGCGTCTGACACCAGAATAGATCACTAAGGTGGCCCGTGATTATATACGAAGTCAAGCATGAGGAATAACTTTGACAACAGGGTGTACAGGAGAGTCAGGTTTCAATCCTGTGGAACTGTGGGTTATGGGCCCACCATGTGGGTTAAAAGTAGGAAGGGGGATGACGTCTTGCATGATCATGTAAGCAAGGCATGTCAAAGGATAGGCTATCGATTATGTCGGCAACAACCATTGGTACCAAAGGCGAGGGACGAAGAGAACCATTTTCCTGCTCGTTGAACGAGGCGGACCAATAGGCAAAGTTCTCGTCCATCGGTGGTCACCGAAATGCTATCAACAAAAGCAATAGGGTCTTACTGACACGGTTGTACATCAAGGTGTTTACATAAGCAGAATAATATTACTGCTTAGATCATATAGATCACTAGAAAGGTTAAACAAAACAATGGAAGGAAAAGGTAATCTTCATATTAAACATAACAATGGAAAGGAAAATGTGTTTAAACACAAACTTCAGGGGTATATCCTTCCCAAGGACAAACAGAGCACGATATCCTTGACAGGATATAACGTAGAAAACCCTTTAGGAAAGGGGGAGAGAGATTTCATGACATTACCCATACAACGGTGTTTGGATAATTGATAAAGAGAATTTAGCATTGTGCTCCAAATGCTCTTTATTGATGATCGGAGTAGCACAGACATGCTTCGAGATAGCATTGACATGGTCTTCAAGCAAAGGTTAGTATTTGGATGCACGAAGGATTCATCAGGAACAACTGGTAGAATAAGTCTTACAATTTCCTCATGGAAGAGTGTTTAACCTAGCTGAAAAGGAAAACTATAACAATAGAGCCTTTGGCCAGGTGTGCTAGGCATGACATCACCTTACCGGGCCATATAAAGACCAATGTTATAACTCTTGAAAATATATTCCGACCATCATATCTGACCGAGATTCAGATCTGATTGGTGTCAGGATACCTAAGACTTTGGATGCCTGAGCAGAAAAAGGTGCGACACAAATTGACGAGATGACATTGTAAGATCCTCTGGAAATGAACTATGGAAGCGAGTTCTGTAACAAGAGTTCATCATTAAACCAAGGAAATGACGAGGGGGTGGCTGATGGACTCAACGACAATTCATCAAGATTAACAAAAGATGATTTCCACAATTATGTGAACAAGGAGATAACATTAGTCAGATCAAATGATATAATGATGTATGTTCGATGAAAACATACACAATTGAACAATGATAGAAAGGTGCACCCGGAAATCTGGACTAAGTAGCACGATCAATGTTTGAATGATGATTCAATAATAAATAGACTTAGAATGGAGCTATCGACCATTAACGTCAAAGCAATAGGGTTGCTAGAAGTTTTGAATTTACACATCACTGACCATTTGTCAGTATTTCGGTTAGAAACATCATGGGGACCAAGAAAAGAATGGTGATGGTAATAAATATCACTTGTATCAAGAATTCTTAAGGGGTGGTGAAATTCTCGTGACATTCTTGACATAAAAGACAGTGGTAGCCAAGGCAGAACATAACATAAGCTGGATAGCAAGGATCTCAAGGTATAACACAAAACACAAACAAGTTTGTGTTGAACGGAAGGCAATACAGTGGTCGATGATAACACAAATCATCGAGGGCAAGGATGGTATTTCTCATCATGAATTCAATTGATATCCTAGAAGGAGTCAAAATGTTGATGTTGATCATGACAAATTTTGTCGAGAGGCTCCACGAAGAAGCAATCGAACAACGACTACAGCAAGCAGAAGGACTGATGCAGCGAAGGATTATTGGAACCATGTACACGGCACCAACTCAGAATTAAGCTTGATGTTCGAGGTGAAAAGGTAAGACAAGGAAGATTGTCGTAAGCTTAGCTCATCATCGAAAGCTGTGCTTTGGGAATAAGGACCAGGTAGCATAGTTAAAATCAGCATGATAATGATGCAGCCGAGCAGGCTAGGAATGATGGATCGAGTACAAACTCGTAAACAAAGAAGATTACTAAGAGTTGTTTAGTCGTGGTGCGGACTCGATTCAGTTATCGGTGTCCTTGAGTGTTTAATGACTCAGAGCCCATGAAAAAATTTAGAATCAGTGAGAAATAGCAGTTCATGAAGAAACCATAGGAAGTTATGCATTTCCACGATATTCTCGAGATACCAGAGTGTAATACTCGACGGTAGATCAAAGTAAAGGTTGGACTAGGGTATTGATCCACAGAAGACAAATGCTTAAACTTGGTCAAGAAATGGGATCAAAGAAGAACAATGTGGTCGGAACCATAGCTGCAAGGGATCCAATTTAATGACACCGAAAGAATTATCCAAATGATTAAATATTTTGCAAGAAGCTTCCATGATAAGTTCCACATCGGGTCCATGGGCATGAACACAAGTTCAAGGCCGACTCCTAGTTATTCAATGTATAACCTTCCATTCACCTCTCGCTTTTCAAAAATTACATTAGTTATTGAAAGTTATACCTAGTGCAATACCCGATAAGTATGACTTGTGAAATCTTTCGGGTTCGCACAGATTTAAGGAAGGCATAGGTTCAACCCATTGGGGTATCGTAGAAACATATACCACAAACTTCGGAGTAAATAACACAAGCTTGATAGTAGCATGCTTGAGAAAGCAGAGGATACAATTTACCAAAGGCATTATGTATCCAAGGAAAGGCTCACAAGCTTATTGAATATGAAGGAAGTTGTTGGATAAAATCTGACAAAGGGTCTGGTGGTCCACAAGGGACCTGATGTGAGCATCGGTACTCAACCAGAGGAAGAAAGAATGCAAGGAGATCATATTATAGGAACAACTGACTAACTCAAAGCTCAAATGCAAAGGAATTATGAATTCCAAGACAAGGGATCAGAAGCAATGCTCCGATTAGGTATGGATAAGTTGAATAGCCTTAGGGGTACAGTCGATGGCAATTTGATTGGTCGAGATCCAGCTCATGTTTAAAATGACGTCTGAGCCGGAAGGATGAAATGAAGGGTCTGAATAAGGAGCATTCACAACATATTGATTCAATAGACTCAAACTGATAATGACTAAGGATGCCAATAAGATTACCGGACTTATGAGGTTAATCATAATGCAAGCAAGCAAGAATTTCAAGAGCAATAGGCTGTTGGGGATTTTCGGAGATCGAATGGTATTTAGAAGACTTCTGTGAAATACATGTATCCACTTGGGATGAACGGATACTTGATAAGTGCGAGAAACTATTCGTAGGGGTATTCAGGTTGCAAGGAACTACAAGGGCAGTGTGCACAAAGTATTTTCGGAACAATAGAGAGAATTTCAGGGTATCTTGTAATAACAAGATTAACTAGGAATAAAAGTAAGGATGACAGGTGTAGGTATTTATCCATAGGGATATTTTGGTGGTAGGGGATGGCAAAAGCAATGGGCACAAAGTCTCAAGAGAACAACAGAGAGTATCTTCGGAATCCTTCGGTACAGCAGGCGATCATCTGTATCAAGGGGCTCTCCGGGTGGATGTGATCACGAGACCCTAGTGTTAGAGTTAGTAAAAATCATTACACCCGAATAGAAGAGAAATCAGAATCCAAGACTACAGACGAGGAGTAAAAGATACTAATATTACCCAATGCCGACGTGGGCCCATGGGCCGCACAGCCATGTTAGTAAAAGTTTTGTAATGTCTAGACTCGACTTCGGCCACGGAGTGTGGAAGGGGATTCCTACAGGCAGTCGGCTCTGATACCAACTTGTGACGCCCCCGATTCAATCGTACACTAATCATACACGCAAACATGTATGATCAAGATCAGGGACTCATGGGAAGATATCACAACACAACTCTACAAATAAAATAAGTCATACCAGCATCATATTACAAGCCAGGGGCCTCGAGGGCTCGAATACAAGAGCTTGATCATAGACGAGTCAGCGGAAGCAACAATATCTGAGTATGGACATAAGTTAAACAAGTTTACCTTAAGAAGGCTAGCACAAAGTAGGGATATAGATCAAAAGAGGCACATGCCTCCTGCTTGGGATCCTCCTGAACTACTCCTGGTCGTCGTCAGCGGCCTGCACGTAGTAGTAGGCACCTCCAGTGTAGTAGGAGTCATCGTCGACTGTGGCGTCTGGCTCCTAGACTCCATCATCTGGTCGCAACAAACGGGTATAGAAAGGGGAAAAGGGGGGAGCGAAGCAACCGTGAGTACTCATCCAAAGTACTCGCAAGCAAGGAGCTACACTACATATGTGTGCATTGGTATCAAATGGAAAAGGGTAGCATATGTGGACTAAACTGCAGAATGCCAGAATAAGAGGGGGGTAGCTAGTCCTATCAAAGACTACGCTTCTGGCAACCTCCATCTTGCAGCATGTAGAAGAGAGTAGATGGTAAGTTCACCAAGTATCATCGCATAGCATAATCCTACCCGGCGATCCTCCCCTCGTCGCCCTGTGAGAGAGCGATCACCGGGTTGTATCTGGCACTTGGAAGGGTGTGTTTTATTCAGTATCCGGTTCTAGTTGTCATAAGGTCAAGGTACAACTCTGGGTCGTCCTTTTACCGAGGGACATGGCTATTCGAATAGATCAACTTCCCTGCAGGGGTGCACCACATTTCCCAACACGCTCGATCCCCTTTGGTCGGACACACTTTCCTGGGTCATGCCTGGCCTCAGAAGATCAACACGTCGCAGCCCCACCTAGGCACAACAGAGAGGTCAGCACGCCGGTCTAAATCCTATGGCACAGGGGTTTGGGCCCATCGCCCATTGCACACCTACACGTTACGAACGCGGCCGGTAAGCAGACCAAGCATCCCTAATACAAGAGCAGGCATTCTAGTCCAATCCGGCGCGTGCCACTCAGTCCCTGACGTCAAGAAGGCGTCGGCTGATACCACGACGTCGAGAGCCCATAACTGTTCCCGCGTAGTTGGTTAGTGCGTATAGGCCAGTGGCCAAACTCAAATCAAATACCAACATCTCGTTAAGCGTGTTAATTGAAGTATCCGAGGACGCCGACCAGGGCGAGGCCCACCTCTCTCCTAGGTGGTTGTCGGATTTCGAGTTCCGGCAGACCCTTGAGGTTCGAACACTGGGGTGCGCGCGGAGATCTCTCCCCTACCGATCTACGCCCAATCTCCTCTCATGATCTAAGCTGGAAACAACGAACAACACAAGGGACACGAGGTTTATACTGGTTCGGGCCACCGTTGTGGTGTAATACCCTACTCCAGTGTGTGGTGTGGTGGATTGCCTCGAAGGCTGATGGTGAACAGTACAAGGGAAGAACAGCCTCGTGAGAGGTGTTATTGAGCTGGTGCGATGAACTGCTGGGGTGAGTTCAGTCGCCTCTTTCTCTCTCTGCTAGGGTTCTACCAGATCTCTCGCCGTCCCTCTACTCTGTGGTGGCTACCTCTATTTATAGAGGCCCTGGGCCTCTCCCCAAATAATGAGCGGGAAGGGCACCAACAATTGGCCATTTTGAAGGGGAACATATAGTACAGGTTATCCTGACCAAAGGTGGTCTTCGGCTACCGAAAGTACTGGTGATGACGCCGTCTTGGGCTCCATGGTGACCTCCGTCCTGCCGCTCTGTTGGTCTTGGTGCACCGGAATGGTAACCTTTGCCCGATGCCTTGGCCTGTGCTTGCCCCCTTTGCACCAAAGGGGAAACAAGGACACTGCGCGGGCCGGCGCCCGCCTGGTCTCGATCGTCATGGCTTGCGTCACGGGCTCCTCGCGAGGTACCCCTGCCTTGACCTCTCCACCTCCTCGCGAGCCTGTCCGATGAGGCTGCCTCTGAGGAAGCTTCCGGTCATCCGCCCCGCGAGTCTTGGCCCCTCGCGAGGGTCTTGAGCTTGAGCTGATGAAGATGGGCCGCGCTGGTCCCTCACTTGAGCCACGTCACAGGCCGCAGGTAGGCAAGTCTGGGGACCCCCGTTTCCAGAATGCCGACAGTAGCCCCCGGGCCCAAGGCGCGCCCGGGCTTGGCCTAGCAGGGAAGCGAAGGGGCAAGCACGAAGCGCCGCGGGCCCCAATAGCCTGCGGCCTTGGGCACTGCATGGCAATTGATTGGACGTGGGCGTATGCGCTTCCCCACGACGCCTTGTTACGCGCCCAGCTAAGCGGACCCGTAGTCGCACATAGTTGTTCCTCCTTTCCGTTGCTCGCCTTCCTCCTACCTTTCCTTCTTCTTTGAGCTCCAGCCTCCACCGCCAATCCGGCTCAAATTCTTCCTCCTCTTCACCGCTATGGCACCGACGAAGAAAGGAAGGGGAAAGAAGCACGCGCCTTCGCCCCGCACACCTCCAGCGGCGACCCCCGCCATCGCCCGGTCGATCATACTCAATCCAGAAGCTTTGGGCAAGGTCCGCTCCGCCCTTGCAACTATCTTCAACGAGTGTGGCAGGACCACGGCTTGGCTTGGGTCCCATGCCTCCATTGATAGGATCGTCACGGAGGTCCGATTCATCGTCGATGCCCTATGGGTGGGTCTGGTTCCCCCCCTTTTATGCCTTCTTCAACGCGGTGCTCTCCCATTATCAGATCCGCATGATGCACCTCGGGTCGGAGTCCATTACTCTTCTGGCTGTCTTTGCTTTTGTTTGCGAGGCGATGATAGGCATTCCTCCTTCTGTGGTCCTGCTGCGCCACTTCTTTTCCTTGCGCCTAAGCGATCCCACTCAGTGCTCAGGGTGTGTGAGCTTCCTAGCCGTGCCAAAGAGGGCCACTTCAGGGATCGACTTTGGCCTTCCTCCTTCTGAGGCCGGGTTCAGAGAGCGGTGGCTATACGTGGACGTTGGAGTGCCCAACCCTCTGCTCTCGCACCCGACCTCTCCTGCTGTTCCTCACGTGGGTTGGGACCATGAGGTGCTCGCGAGCCCCCGGCTCGCCTTCGTCTGGCGCCGCTTCCGGAGTTTGAGGGCGCTCAATGTGACAGCGCCCAAGGTGGTGAAGGAGTTCCTCCAATGTCGCATTGCTCCTCTTCAGCGCCACTCTCGCCGGACGTGGGACTTTACGGGGCATAGAGACCGCATGCGGCTTCAGGAGGAGGAGTTGGCACCTGAAGTGCTGTGGACGGTGCTTAGGGTCTTGACTGGCGATCCTTCCCCAGGCAGCCTTCGGAGTAATGGTGTCCTCTTGTATCTTTGCTCCGGCAGGGCCGATTTTGTGAGGCAAATGCCCGGCTTCGACGAGTGGGGACTGCTCCCGACTGGCTTCACGGGGCCCCGTGAGAACCCAGCCACCATGGTTGCTTCTCCTGCCGCCCACAGCTGTCCTTCCTCGGGCGACAAGGCGGGGAGACGAGAAACCGGCGAGAGTTGAGGCGCCTGATGTCGAGGTGTCGATGCCGCGAGAAGCCTCGAAGGCGGTGTCTCCCAAGGCCCGCCCTAGAGCGGCAGCAGGTGCGGAGTTGCGGCCTATGGTTCCTGAGGCCGGGGCTCCCGAGCCCCCAGCCATTCCTCACGAGGCGACGCCTGATGGCGCCCCCTAGGCTGACTCCTCCAGCGCTGATCATCTTGACGCTTCTTCCGCACCAGGGGCCGACCCCTGCGCCGGGCGCTTAGGTCGGTTCCGCGTAGACTTCGAGGCCCTCCATAAGAGGAAGGAGGCCTTGGGTGGCAACGATCGCCCTTGCCGCTTGTTGAAGAGCAGGAAGTACTTTGCCATGGACGAGTAAGTCTTCTTCTTTCCTTGCTCATTTACTTTGCTATCCCTGCGACTGATTGTGGCCCTTTCAGGCCCTGCCCTGTGGAACCCACTGAGCCATCCCGGGAGCCATCCCCCCAAGCTTCGCCTTCTCCGCTGGCCCTGGGCTCGCCGAGCTCGAGCGGTACCCCTGCTGCCAGACCATTCGGTGGAGTGGTCCATTCCATAGGGCACCTTGAGCCTGCGCGCCCGCTGTCCTTTCTTCATGAGTCCTTCTGGGGCACATCTGGCTTACCCTGCGTTCCTCCTCTGATCATAGATGGTGAATGGCTGAAGTCTCTCTTTGGCTCCTCCTCCGTGGGTGGACCGATGCCAGGCTGGATTCCCGGAAAGGTCCGTTCGATGATGGCTAGGGCGCCAGCCCCCAGCTCCGCGCCGGGAGGGGGCTTCCCGCCTCGGGGCCCTCCGCATGCTCCGGCGGAAGAGGGTGACGCAGACGACGTGCTCAGGCGCGTCCGGGAGCGACGCGCCCTTCGCGAAGAGTTCCTCCGAAGGGCGGCGGATGCGGTGAGCCGGATCGGGGCAGAGGCTGATGAGGATGCGTGCCTCGAGGCTGAAGGCTTGCGCCTTGCTGAGGAGAGGCACAAACTAAAGGTAGCCATCGCCCTCACGCGTCACCAACGTGATCTCAAAAATGCGAAGGCTGAAGCGTCGCTGGCAGCTTCGCGGGAGGCCTGCTCCCAGGCCGTTGAGGAGGCTCGGGAGGTAGACCGACGGCGCAAGGATGAGGAGGAGCGTGCACGGGAGCTCCAAGCCTGGAGCAACTTCCTGGATCAGCAAGTGGAACTGCGCCAGGCGGCCCTTGAGTCGATGGGGGTGGCCTCTGTTGACCGGGCGGAGCTTCTGAAGCGCAAGGAGGCGCTGACGCTGGAGGCCGCCGAGCGTAACCTTGACCTTGAGCGGTTGGAGACGAGGGAGCGCCTGGTGGCCCGGGCGGTGGATGACGTTGCCGCGCGCGAAGCCCGGGCCCAGGAAGAAGTCGATCGCCGCGTGGCGGAAGCTCGCTCGGCCTTCGAGCGCGAATACGAGACGAGGTTGGAGCTGATCAAGGCCGTGGCTGAGGGCAGGACCGCAGCCCTCAGGGCCAAACTGACCGAAGTGACGCGGCGTGCGGACTCCTCCGCAGCCACCCTCAGCGCGGCGCAGGCGGAGCTGTCCTCTTCCCGGGCCGAGCAGCTTCTTCTCCAACAGAGGGTTGATGACACCGAGGCCGTCGCGCAGCGGAATGAGGACGAGATCCGTCGGCGGCGGGTTCTGGAGCATGTGCATGCCCCCATGCTTCAAACGCTCAGAGAGAGGGCCAACACAGCTTTGGGCTATATCTGCGAGGTTGCCGCTAAGGAGCCACATGAGGTCAACTACGCCGGCAACCTCCAATTTTTCACCGATGTGGTGACGCTTCTGGAGAACCGATCCGAGAGGTCCCGTTGGCTTGTCGAAGAGAGGAGCCGAGCCTTGCTCGGGCATGCCTTCTCCCGCGTCTTCAGCCATCTGCAGGACCGGGACCCCCACTTCGACTTCGACGCTACCATCGCACCCATGCCCATTGCCGTCCAGGGCGACCTGGCGCGGTGGGTGGAGGACAATGTGGACGCCCTTGTCAGGGCCTTTGCTTCTGATGACGATGGCGTGGTCGTGGGCGCCAATGAAGGCGACGTTGTGGACGAGCCTGGCGCTGATGGAGATGCTGGCGGCAGCGGCGGCAATGTCGACGACGCCACTAATGCCTCCGAGGATGCCCAAGAAGACGCAGTGAGTGATATGTCCGACTGATCGCATGTCACTGCTGTTTAACCTACACGAAGAAGGTTCGGGCTTGGCCCTGAAGGATGTAAGAGCATTTTGGGAGGGGAAGCCCCTCATGTAAAGGTTTTGCAATTAGTACCCTGGTAAGCATAATGTTGCATGTGAACTTAGCCGCTGGCTCGGTGATGGGTCAGCTGACTTGTGTACCTTCTGACCCCGATGAGTCCCGAGCGGGCCTGCGGGGGCCGCTGCACCTCAGGTGTCTTCTGATTAACTTGTAGATTCTGCGACGAAAACCTCCGGTAAGGGTGCGGTAACAGCGGTCCTGGTTGTAAACGTGCCTGGCCCGGCCCGGCCCGGCTCATGAGGGGCTCGCGAGGGGGCAGCCGATGCTAACTTTGGACGCGAAGCCGAAACCAGAACGCGAGAGATTGCTCGAACGAGACTAAACACCCCTTCCCCCAAACACACGCAAGCATCGAGCTCAACTGCAACTTAAATCCAAATCGAAAAACTTGTCAACAAGGAAAAGGAAAAGCAAAAGGCCGCGTCTGGCACCTAGTCTAGTCTTCAACGTCTTCTCACCAGCGCGGAGCTAAGTGCTGCCACTGGGTGTGGGCGGGAGCCCCCGAGGCCCGAGGGTGGCTCTCCGGAGACTCCGGGGCGTGTACAGCCCCACTCATTATTACGTGAGAGTGTCACGGGCGGCGAGCTTCACAGGCACTGGGCCTTCTTCACAAGTACCGGCCTTGCTTCATATCGCCAGACGAGGGCCCCGCCTTGCGCCTCACTCTGCCGCCATCAATGGCGACCGGAAACCAGGACGACACCAATGGGGCAGAGCGGTCGCCAGCGGTTCCCCCGACGACCACGGGTCCCCTGCGGGGGGCAGGCCTTGGGGCACCTCCCCGACAGGGGGCCTACCTCCTGAGAACGCCTTGGTCCGATCGCCGCGGGGACGAACCCGAATCTCGGCCCCTCTCCTGCAGCCCCCTGCGCCCTCCTCCTGAGGGGTATGAGGCTGCAGAATTGGGGCAACCACCTGCTGCGGCGACCTGTATCTCCTGCGACCCATGGTTAGCATAAGCTTGCTCCTGAGGGATGAGTGGTACCCGATAATTGCCGCCGCCGGTGCGGCCGTCGAGGCTCTCTTGTGGTTCCTGAAAGAGCTTAGCTCCTGGCGTCTCCTCGCCCCAGCCTGGCCCGAGGAATGAGCCATGATCTTCTTCCAATGCGCACCCCTGATCCACCATGCAGGGCACGTAAGCTTCTGGGGCCACCACCCCGTGCGCCTCGCTGTAGCGCCCCGCATGCCACGCAGCCTGGCTTGGAGCGCCATCTTGGGGGTGATGGTGTGGCGGTCCGCCGAAGCCAAAGGCCACGGCGGGCACCCCTTTGCTGGCTTGAGAAGAGGCCGGCGCGACTTGTCGCCCAGTGCCGGCAGGGATGTTGACGCTAAATGGGCCTTGGAGTCCGCCGGAAGTTGCGTGCGCGCGCACGACACCGCCATACGGCCCGCCTTGGGTCTGGGGTGGCAGCTGGACATAGAAAGGAGGTGTCCCTAAGGCGGCGGCGTCCAGGAGCTCGGCGACTCGCTCCAGCAATACGTCGCGGCCGTCTTCGAGCAGCCGACACCGTAGCAGCTCTCGGGCCACCGTGAGCGCGGCCCTGGAGTTTGCTTGCTCCCGTCGGGTGTATGGCGCCGTGGCCACGGCGTGGTTTGAGGCCCTTGCTGCGGCCCGCACCTGCCGTGGTGTGGGGGCAGGCGGCATCTGGCCACGTCGCCCGCGTCCCGCAGTGCCCTGCGGAGCGCAGGCTGCCTGAGGTGCAAGGTTGAGGTCGCCCTGGGCCGGTGACACGGCGTGGGCGGGCCACGCTGCCCAGCGGTCGGCGTTGGCAGCCGGGTCGCTTGACATCTGAATGGCGAGGCGACGGAACGCGATGCGGAGGAGGAAGAATTCCAGCGCACCCCTACCTGGCGCGCCAAATGTCGGATTTCGGGTTTCGGCAGACCCTTGAGGTTCGAACACTGGGGTGCGCATGGAGATCTCTCCCCTACCGATCTACGCCCAATCTCCTCGCGTGATCTAAGCTGGAAACAATGAACAACACAAGGGACACGAGTGAGGGAGTCCTAGATTAGGGGGTCTTCGGACAGCCGGACTATCTCCATTGGCCGGACTGTTAGACTATGAAGATACAAGATTGAAGACTTCGTCTCGTGTCCGGATGGGACTCTACTTGGCGTGGAAGGCAAGCTAGGAAATACGTATATGGATATCTCCTCCTTTGTAACCGACCTTGTGTAACCCTAACCCTCTCTGATGTCTATATAAACCGGAGGGTTTTAGTCCGTAGGACAACAATCACAACATACAATCATACCATAGGCTAGCTTCTAGGGTTTAGCCTCTCTAATCTCGTGGTAGATCTACTCTTGTAACACCCATATCTTCAATATTAATCAAGCAGGACGTAGGGTTTTACCTCCATCAAGAGGGCCCGAACCTGGGTAAAACTTGGTGTCCCTTGCCTCCTGTTACCATCCGGCCTAGACGCACAGTTCGGGACCCCCTACCCGAGATCCGCCAGTTTTGACACCGACATTGGTGCTTTCATTGAGAGTTCCTCTGTGTCGTCGCTGTTAGGCTTGATGGCTCCTACTATCATCGATAGCGATGCGGTCCAGGGTGAGACTTTTCTCCCCGGACAGATCTTCGTATTCGGCGGCTTTGCACTGCGGGCTAATTCGCTTGGCCATTTGGAGCAGATTGAAAGCTACGCCCCTGGCCATCAGGTCAGATTTGGAAGTTTGAATTACACGGCCAACATCCGTGGGGACTTGATCTTCGACGGATTCGAGCCACAGCCGGGCGCGCCGCACCGTCACGATGGGTATGACCTAGCTCTACCATCGTACGGTACCCCAGAGGCCGCGCCTGCATCAGCTCCGACCCTTAGCTCGGAGCCAGCTGCGCTAATCGAGGACGGGTGGCTAGACACCACCTCAGGGGCTGCAGTCTCAACGGCGATCGAGCCGAACACCAGCATAATCCTCTGCGCAGCCCGTGACTCCAAGGTGCCGGACTCTCCTCCGGACCCCGAACCATCCGCGCCCCTGCCAATCGAATCCGACTGGGCGCCGGTCATGGAATTCACTGCTGCGGATATTTTTCAGCACTCGTCCTTCGGCGACATTCTGAATTCACTAAGGTCTCTCTCTTTGTCAGGAGAGCCCTGGCCGGATCATGGCCAATAGGACTGGGATGCGGACGACGAGGAAATTCGACGCCCAACCACCACCCACTTTCTAGCCACTATCGATGATTTAACCGACATGCTCGACTTCGACTCCAAAGACATCGACGGTATGGACGACGATGTAGGAGACGAACATGAACCAGGACCTATAGGGCACTGGAAAGCCACCTCGTCGTATGACATATACATGGTGGATACACCCAACGAAGGCAACGACGACGAGATAGCAGAGGATAACCCCTCCAAGAAGCAACCCAAGCACCAACGTCAGCGGCGGCGCCCTGAGTCCCGCCAAAGCAAAAGTGGTGATACCGGCACAGGAGATAATAACACTCCGGATAGCGCCGAAGACAACAAAAATCCCCTCCAGCAAGAGTTAGATCAGGAGGATGAAGGAGCCAGCTCCCCTGAGAGAGCGGCTGGCGGAGAGGAGGAGCATGACAATTACATCCCCCCCTCCGAAGACGAGGCAAGCCTCGGTGATGATGAATTCGCCGTACCAGAGGATCCCGTCGAACAGGAGCGCTTCAAGCGCAGGCTTATGGCCATGGCAAATAGCCTGAAGAAAAAGCAGCAGCAGCTTCAAGCTGATCAAGATCTGCTAGCTGACAAATGGACTGAAGTCCTTGCAGCCGAGGAATATAAACTCGAGCGTCCCTCCAAGAGTTACCCAAGGCGCATGTTACTACCCCGACTGGAGGAAAAAGCGTATGATACAGCTAATCGGCCACCTCGTGGCCGCAATAGAGAGGCATTGCAGCCGAAAGCTCAGCCTCCACCCCAATGCCATCCAAATAAAAAGGTGTGGGGAGATACGCCAGACCTGCGAGACATATTGGAGGACAAAGCAAAGCATTCAAGATCGATCTACGGATCACGAGGGCGCACCACTCTACGAGACGGTAAATGTCACACCGGATACAGTAAAAGCAAATCTGGCCGGGCCGAACACAGCGGGCAGGACCCATACGAGCTACGTCGCGATATAGCCCAATACAGAGGCGCCGCACACCCCTTATGCTTCATAGACGAAGTAATGGAACATCAATTCCCAGAAGGTTTCAAACCTGTAAACATTGAATCATACGACGGCACAACAGATCCCGCAGTATGGATTGAGGACTTCCTCCTCCACATCCACATGGCCCGCGGTGATGACTTACATGCCATCAAATACCTCCCACTAAAACTCAAAGGACCAGCGCGGCACAGGCTCAATAGCTTGCCCGCGGACTCCATTAGCTGTTGGGAAGATCTAGAAGCCGCATTCCTCAACAACTTTCAGGGCACTTATGTGCGACCACCAGATGCCGATGACTTGAGCCACATAATTCAGCAGCTAGAAGAGTCGGCCAGGCAATTCTGGACTCGGTTCCTTACAAAGAAAAATCAAATCGTCGACTGTCCGGATGCGGAGGCCTTAGCGGCTTTCAAGCACAACATCTGATACGAGTGGCTAGCCCGGCACCTTGGTCAGGAAAAGCCGAAATCTATGGCAGCCCTCACGACGCTCATGACCCGCTTTTGCGCGGGAGAAGATAGCTGGTTGGCTCGCAGTAACAACATATCAAAGAACCATGGTACCTCAGATACCAAGGACGGCAACAGCAGGTCACGTCGCAACAAGCATAAGCGCCGCATTAACGGTGAAAATACTGAGGATACGACATTCAATGCCGGATTCAAAGGCTCTAAACCCGGTGAGCCGAAAAAGCCATTCAAACAAAGTACGCCGGGTCCGTCCAGCTTGGACCATATACTCGATCGCTCGTGTCAAATACACGGCACCCCAGACAAGCCACCCAATCACACCAACAGGGATTGTTGGGTGTTCAAGCAGGCCGGCAAGTTAATCGCCGAAAACAAGGACAAGGGGCCGCATAGCGATGATGAGGAAGAACCCCGGCAGCCGCACACCGGATGACAGAAGAGGTTTCCCCCGCAAGTGCAGACGGTGAACATGATATACGCAACCCACATCCCCAAGAGGGAGCGGAAGCGTGCGCTCAGGGACGTATATGCGTTGGAGCTAGTCGCCTCAAAGTTCAACCCTTGGTCCTCCTGTCCGATCACCTTCGATCGCAGGGACCACCCCACTAGTATCCGTCACAGCGGATTCGCTGCACTGGTCCTAGACCCAATCATCAACGGATTTCACCTCACTCGAGTCCTCATGGACGGCGGCAACAGCCTGAACCTGCTTTATCAGGACATAGTGCGCAAAATGGGTATAGACCCCTCAAGGATCAAACCCACAAAATCGACCTTTAAAGGCGTCATTCCAGGCATAGAGGCCCACTACGCAGGCTCAATTACACTGGAAGTGGTCTTCGGATCCTCGGATAACTTCCGAAGCAAAGAGTTAATCTTCGATATAGTCTCGTTCCGCAGTGGTTACCACGCGCTGCTCGGACGAACCGCATTCGCTAGATTCAATGCGGTGCCACATTATGCATACCTCAAGCTCAAGATGCCAGGACCTCGCGGAGTTATTACAGTCAACGGAAACACGGAGCGCTCTCTCCAAACAGAGGAGCACACTGCGGCCCTTGCAGCAGAAGCGCAAAGCAGCCTCTCAAGGCAATCTACCAGTTCGGCATTTCAAAGCCAGGACACCTTCAAGCGCGCTCGGGGAAATCGGCAAACAGACCACCTGGCGCGATCTGAGCTCGCGTAGCAATACGGCGGCCACCCCAATCCCAGACAAACGGTGTTGTTCGTGTCGCGCGTACATAATTACGCATTAAAAATACCATGGGCACAGGTGGAGAGGGGGGCACAACCACGGCATGCCCCAAAACGCGGCCTAAACCGCACCAGGGGCTTCCCGTTTGGTTATTTTTCTTTTTCTTTCAGGACTTCAATCTCTGGAAACACTGTCCGGCAGCTCTATTGCCGAACACATGATATAGCAACCAAGGAGGCTGACAACTACGGAATTCCCAGGTGGATCACAGATTTCATATAATTCCTCAGCTCGCCCTTGGAAGGGGCATAGTCCTACTCTTTTGCTTATTACACTATCTGTATCACTCTGCTTAAATGCAATTTTTCAATATACAATGTGTGACATTACGACTATTATTGCGTTTTTGTTATATATATGTGTTCATTAACGACGCCTTGCAACCGTACACTCTGGTACGGCCGATGCACCAGGGGCTTACGTACCCAAAATATGGTGTGAAAAGTCCGAACACTTTCACAAGTGCGGCACCCCGAACTTATAGCATTATATGCATCAGCTCCGAATCATGTCTTTGGTCAAATGTTGGGTTTGCCCGGCTCCTATGTTTTGGTACCTTATGTTCCGCTCTATCGGCTAAGGTAGCGCTAGGAGAACTACTGGGATTGTGCCCCAGTTCTGTCGGGCTGAGCACCTCAGTAGAGAAAGCTAAAACTGACTGTCATGATAAGGCGAGAGACTGGTCGCTGTTCGGCGAGGTTTTTCGAGTCCCTAAAGACTTATGCCGCTTAGGGCGAGGGGCCGGCTCCGTCCGGCTTACAGGCGTGTATCGCGCCCCGAATTCGGCCTTCCGAATACCAGTGGCTTCACCGAAATTTAAAATTATAGAATTCTATGGCTAAGTGAGAGTGATAAAGCATTATTAGTCTGGTTGCCTTGTTCGTTGTGCTGAGCACCTCCCTCGAAGGACCCAAACATTGGAACAAGACTGCTCAGGTTTATCCCGAACACCCCAGCACTCGTGGTATGGGGGCAGAAGCTAAGGACTAGCCATCTCTCAAATTGGATAAACAGCCAAACAGAAGGTAATATTTTAAATTCACACAAGCGTTGCATAGTGCATATGAAACAAGTTTTCATCTCACAGGATAAAAAACGAGCAAGTCTCATTCAAATATTACATTTTGCGAACACTCATCCACGATAAGACCAGCGCCCGGCAGAACACCCTCATAGTACATCTCGGGGTGGCGGTGCTCCTTACCCTCCGGCGGCCCCTCCTTGACCAGCTTCACGGCGTCTAGCTTGACCCACTGCGTTTTTACACGGGCGAAGGCCCGGCATGCACCTTCAATGCAGACGGATCGCTTGACGACCTCCAGTCGTGGGCAGGCATCCACAAGCCGCCTCACCAGGCCAAAGAAACTGTTCGGAAAGGCATCGCTAGGCCACAACCGGACTATGAAGCCCTTCATGGCCTGATCGGCCGCCTTATGTAGCTCAGCCATCTGCTTCAGCTGGTCACTCATCGGCACCGGATGTTCGCCCTCAGCATACTGAGACCAAAATAGCTTCTCGGTCGAGCTTCCATCCTCGGCCTGGTAGAATTGTGCGGCATCGGACACACTGCGGGGAAAATTTGCGAATGCTCCTGAAGAGCTCCGGATTCGGGTAAGTAATCAGTAAATTACTTTTACATGCTTGCTTTGCATATAGAAAGCCTTACCCGTCGCTATCTTCTTCATCGCGTCGATCTCTTGAAGGGCCTTCTGGGCCTCGGCCTTGGCACTCTTTGCGCTCTCACGGGCCGCGGCAAGCTCAGACTCTCGCGTCTTCAAGTCAAGCTCCAACGCCTCGTGCTTCGTCATGAGATCCTGGAGCTCTTGCTGCACCTCGCCCACCTGAGCCTCGTGCCTCTCTCGCTCGGTGCGCTCCTGGGCCACCTTCTCTTCATCCTGGGACATCGCTTGCTTCAGGGTCGCCACCTCGGTCGTGGCCCCTGGCAAACATACAATGATCCTGTCATTTAGCAATCGCGTCCTTTTTCTCATCTATAGACGGGGTATTACTTAACCTTGTTCTCCTCGAGCTGCCTCTTAGCAAGGCCGAGCTCTTTCTGGGACCCCTCGAGGGCCTCCTTCAGTACGGCGACCTCCGCAGTCAGTGCGGCGGACACCAGCAGCGAAGCCTGCATATGCATATTGACATACTTATATTAGACTCCTGCGATATTATTTGATCCTCTGTTCGGCTTTTCTTTGTGAACACCGAACAAAGCATCAGGGGCTACTGTCTATGCGGTAATATTTCTACTACATTTTAAAACACTTACCTCGAAGCCTGTTAGAAGGCTAGTACAGGCTTCAGTCAATCCGCTCTTGGCGGACTGAACCTTCTGGATCACCGCACTCATGATAGTGCGGTGCTCCTCCTCGATGGAAGCGCTGCGAAGCGCTTCCAACATAGTGTCTGGCGCGTCTGGATAGACAGAGGTCACCGGCACAGGCGTCTCACCCTTCTTCGAAGGGGACTGCCTACCCGAGCTCGGAGTCGTTGGAGGGTCCGGCGCGGTGTTCGGCTGAGGGCCGAACTCGAAGCTCTCGGGGACCCCGTCCCCTTGGCTCCTGGAGTCCGGAAGGTCGCCTTGAGGCGCCTCCGAGACTATCCCCCCTCGATCCGGTGCCTCTTGAGACAGCACCTTGGTGTCGTCGGCTGGATGAGGGGAGGTGGCGGTCGGGACTGGATCGCTATCCATGTCCGACGCGCCCAGGGAGCCGTCCGAGGATACCTCGATATTGGCTCGGGGCGTCCTGCACAATTGAGTTCGGTGTTAGGGAAAGCAATGCGACAAAGGAATCCTATGGGTTACTTTGGTATCTGAATACTTACGATCTCCCCTGGGGCTTGGCCCTGGGCAACCACTCGTCTTCACTTTCGTCGGCGGCGGTGGAGCTGTCTGGAAGGAGCGTCCTTCCCTTCTTGGACCCTCCGGCCTCCCCAGTTGGGGCGGCCTTCCTTTTCTTGTCTCCCCCAGTCGGTGGGGGAGCCTCTTCTTCCTCTTTCTCGTCTTCGGGGGAAGAGTGCGCCGCAGACTCATCAGACGGTGAGTCCGACGACGCCTGGCGACGGGAACTCTTTCGGGCTCCCTTGCCCTTCTGGGTCTTCTCCGGCACCTTATAAGGGGCCGGAGTCAACATCTTCGCCAGAAGGTCGTTTGTAGGGCCTTCGGGCAAGGGAGCCGGACAGTCGATTTGTCCGGCCATCTTCTGCCAGTCCTGTTAACGGCACGGGAGTTTAGATCCCGCATAGAATCAATCTATATAGAAAACAAGTATCCTGTGAAAGGTAAGACAACTTACAACACTGGCGTGGCGCTTTACGCTGAATCCGCAATCCTCAGTAATGGGGGGAGGGACCGCGGCGCCCTTGAACAGCACCCTTCAGGCATCTTCATGAGTCATGTCGAAGAGCCTGTTCAGAGTTCGGTGCTGCGCCGGATTGAACTCCCACAAGGTAAACTCCCGTTGTTGGCACGGGAGTATCCGACGAACGAGCATAACCTGGACTATGTTGACAAGCTTGAGCTTCTTATCCACCATGTTCTGAATACATGACTAGAGTCCGGTCAGCTCTTTTGAATTACCCCAAGACAGGCCCTTCTCTTTCCAGGAGGTGAGCCGCATGGGGATGCCAGATCGGAACTCGGAGGCCGCTACCCATGTGGGGTCACGCGGCTCGGTGATATAGAACCACCCCGATTTCCACCCCTTTATGGTGTCCACGAAGGTGCCCTCGAGCCATGTGATGTTGGGCATCTTGCCCACCATGGCGCCTCCGCACTCCGCCTGGCAGCCGCTCACTACCTTCGGCTTGACATTAAAGGTCTTCAGCCATAAGCCGAAGTGGGGCTTGATGCGGAGGAAGGCCTCGCACACGACGATGAACGCCGAGATGTTGAGGATGAAGTTCGGGGCCAGATCGTGGAAATCCAGGTCGTAATAAAACATGAGCCCTGGATGAAGGGATGGAGAGGGAATCCTAGTCCGCGGAGGAAATGGGTGAGGAATACCATCCTCTCATGGGGCCCGAGGGTGGGGATGAGCTGTCCCTCATCTGGGAGCCGGTGCGCGATATCGTCGTGCAGGTATCCGGCTCTCCTCAGTTTCTTGACATCTCCCTCCGTGACGGAGGAGACCATCCACTTGCCTCCCGCTCCGGACATGGTTGGAGAAGGTTGAGATGGAAGTGAGGACTTGGGCGCTAGAGCTCGAGTGTGCGGGAGCGGATGAGCAGAGGAGGAAGAAGGCATGGATAGAAAGGTGAATCCTTATCCGTTTATATGGGCAGACAAAATTAAACGTCCCCACTTGCCTAGTAAAACTCGCTTATCCCCCAAGCACCGCAATTGATGGCGCGGTTGGGTTACCCATGCCCGTATTGATGAGAATCCCGTAATAAGGGGACATGATCTCTGCTTTGACGAGACGTGTCGAAAAACTGCCTCGCGTTATGTGTGGGGCCTCATTAAAAGAAACGGTTCGAATAGTCACCGGGCCATGACATGACGTCATGCTGTCAAAACAAGCCAGCAAATTAGATCTGTGAAAAAACATTATTCTCTCTACAGTGAAATGTGGGACTTATTTTGCAGGGTCGGACACTATCCTCATATTCAACTTCTTCTGTAATGTATTCGGAGAAGGAACCCGCCTTGCAATGCCGAAGACAACTGCGCGCCGGACTCGTCTCATTGAAGCCTGGTTCAGGGGCTACTGAGGGAGTCCTGGATTAGGGAGTCTCCGGACAGCCGGACTATCTCCATTGGCCGGACTGTTAGACTATGAAGATACAAGATTGAAGATTTTGTCTCGTGTCCGGATGGGACTCTACTTGGCGTGGAAGGCAAGCTAGGCAATACGTATATGGATATCTCCTCCTTTGTAACCGACCTTGTGTAACCCTAACCCTCTCCGGTGTCTATATAAACCAGAGGGTTTTAGTCCATAGGACAACAATCACAACATACAATCATACCATAGGCTACCTTCTAGGGTTTAGCCTCTCTAATCTCGTGGTAGATCTACTCTTGTAACACCCATATCTTCAATATTAATCAAGCAGGACATAGGGTTTTACCTCCATCAAGAGGGCCCGAACCTAGGTAAAACTTCGTGTCCCTTGCCTCCTGTTACCATCCGGCCTAGACGCACAATTCGGGACCCCCTACCCGAGATCCGCCGGTTTTGACACCGACAATGAGGTTTATACTGGTTTGGGCCACCGTTGTGGTGTAATACCCTACTCCAGTGTGTGGTGTGGTGGATTGCCTCGGAGGATGATGGTGAACAGTACAAGGGAAGAACAGCCTCGCGAGAGGTGTTCTTGAGCTGGTGCGATGAACTACTGGGGTGAGTTCAGTCGCCTCTTTCTCTCTCTGCTAGGGTTCTACCAGATCTCTCGTTGTCCCTCTACTCTGTGGTGGCTAGCTCTATTTATAGAGGCCCTGGGCCTCTCCCCAAATAATGAGCGGGAAGGGCGCCAACAATTGGCCATTTTGAAGGGGAACATATAGTACAAGTTATCCTGACCAAAGGTGGTCTTTGGCTGCCGAAAGTACTGGTGATGACGCCGTCTTGGGCTCAATGGTGACCTCCGTCCTGCCGCTCTATTGGTCTTGGTCTTGTTGCACCGAAATGGTAACCTTTGCCCGATGCCTTGGCCTGTGCTTGCCCCCTTTGTACCAAAGGGGAAACAAGGACACTGCGCAGGCCGGCGCCCGCCTGGTCTCGATCTTCATGGCTTGCGTCATGGGCTCCTCCCGAGGTACCCCTGCCTTGATCTCTCCGCCTCCTCACGAGCCTGCCCGATGAGGCTTCCTCTGAGGAAGCTTTCAGTCATCCGCCCCGCGAGGCTTGGCCCCTTGCGAGGGTCTTGAGCTTGAGCTGATGAAGATGGGCTGCGCTGGGCCCCCAATTGAGCCACGTCGCACGCCGCAGGCAGGCAAGTTTGGGGACCCAGTTCCCAGAACACTGACAGTGGTCTCAACCTGCCCTGTCACTACGCCACAAAGATCCACCCAGAGGGCCGTCGGGACAAAGGTCCTTTCAGCCCCCAATATGTGAATCACTCGCGGGTACTCTACGAGCCGACCCGTCTTTAGTCATCACATGCATCATGTATATGTATATAAGTATATACCGTGATCAACACCTGACGTGATCACGGCCCGATAGTATAGCATGGAAGACTGACAAGAATGTAGGGCCACTGATGATAAACTATCATCCTATACTAAGCATTTAGGATTGCAGGTAAGGTATCAACAACTGTAGCAACAATGACAGGCTATGCATCAGAATAGCATTAACGGAAAGCAGTAACATGCTACACTACTTTAATGCAAGCAGTAGAGAGAAGAGTAGGCGATATCTGGTGATCAAGGGGGGGCTTGCCTGGTTGCTCTAGCAAGACGGAGGGGTCATCTTCCATGTAGTCGAACACACGGACATCGGCAGCAGTCTCGAAGTCTACCGGAAATAAGTAACAGAGGGGGAACACAATAAATAATAGAGCAATCAAATGTAACACAAAGCAAGATGCGGCATTATGTTGTGCTAGGGGTGACCTAACGTAGGGATAGGTGATACCGGTGAAGGGGGAAACATCCGGGAAAATATCCCCGGTGTTTCGTGTTTTCAGGCAGATGAATCGGAGGGGAAAGTTGCGTGTTCGCTATGCTAGGGATGTGTGGCGAACGAACGGGCTGCGTATCCAGATTTGTCTCGTCGTTCTAAGCAACTTTCATGTACAAAGTATTTTCATCCGAGCTACGGTTCATTTTATATTAATTTTAAAAGATTTAAATCATTTTTAGGATTTATTTAATTATTTTAAAATCAACATTATCCAGAATAGTGTTTGATGACGCCAGCAGTCAACTGTGACCGTTGACCGGTCAAACTAACAGATGGGCTCGTTGACTCGGTCAACTGAACAGTCAGCAGTCAACAGTCCTGTTGACTTAGTCAAACTTATGTGTGGGTCCCACTGTCATTGACTGGTTAGTTAATTAACAATAGCTAATTAGATTAATTAGTTAAGTTATTTAATTTGTTTAATTAATCAAAATTAATTAAGTTAATTAATTCTTTAATTAATTAATTAATTTTATTATTATTGTTGTTTTTAACTTCTTTTTTAAAAAAATACGTTCTGTGGGCGGGGCCCGCGTGACATAGGCCCAATGGCCTGTAGTGGTTCAGGCGACGGGCATTGGTGGTAGCGGGCGCAGCGAGACGGCGCGCGGAGGCAGGGGGTGGGCGCGCGTGAACGGGACGAGCGATGGGCGCGGGAAGCCGGGCGAAGGGGGAGGCAGCAGAGCGGGAGGCGCTGGAGGCGCGGTCCGGTGGCTCCCGGCAGCAAGCAGTGGCGCGAGCAGAGCGTGGCGGCGGGGCACGGCGAGCGGGAGGTGCGGGTGCGGGAGCCGTGGTCGACAGCGGGTGTGAGCGCCGGGTGGAACTGCGGGGCTAGGGCGCGACCGGAGCACGGCACGGGGCGCGTAGGGTGTGGCCGGGCGCAGTGCAGCACGTGTAGAGGAGCGGCCGTGGAACGCGGCGTGGGAGCATGGGCGCAAGCACGGGGTGTAGGCGGCATCGAGCGGGTGAGCGCGAGCCGGTGAGCGCGAGCGACGCACGAGGGCGCGGTGAGCGCTCGCGCGTGCCGATCCGGCGACGGGAGAGAGAGGGGAAAGAGGAGGCCGGTGCCTCACCGACGATGGAGGTAAGAGGGGCGGCGAGGGTTGGAGGAGCCGGCGAGGAGGAGGTCCAGGACGGAGCAGTCCGGCGGGGAGGTGGTCCGACGAGGTGACGGGGGCGACGACGTGGGTGGGATCGGGCGTTGGGGCCCCGATCCAGACGGAATCGAGAGAGAGGGGGAAGTGGGGATCGTGGGTGTGTTAGGGTTCGCAGGGGTGGACCGGGGGGATAAGGAGGGGAGATGGGCCGGCCGAGTGGGAGGCCAGCTGGTCCGATAGGCCCAGTGAGGGGGGGGGGGTTCTACTCCTCTCTCTCTCTTTTGCTTTAGTTATTTTTCTTTATTGTTTTAACTTTATTCTCTTTTGTTTTTGTTTTACCAAATACCTACAAGAACACCTAAATTAGTGTCAATAGTTTTACCATTGCCACCAAAAGTTTCACTCCTAATTAAAATAGTTTAGTACTTTATAAATTATAAAAGGCATTTATTTAAATGTTTAAGCCACTGTTTTATTTACTTTGGGTCTTTTAGTTACTCTATAAAAATGTGGTTTCTACTCTAATATTTTCTAGGGATTATTTGTCACATATAGAACATTTTAATTTTAACGTTTGAAAACTTTGACAGTTTGACTTTATTTTAAATTTGAATTTCGAATGGATTTGAATCAACACGAGATTAACAACAGTAATCCAGTGACGTGGCATCATTAGCATGGAATTACTGTAGCATACTTATCTGGGCGTCATAGTTGCGCCCTAGGGCTTGGAGGGGCTGTTTCCCACGCCCCTCCACCTATATATAGAGGGGAGGGGCGCCCCAAGAGGATACATCAATCCCTTGGCGCCCCTCTCTCCCCTGTTACTTTGTAGTTCCACCGCCTTGTCCCGACAACGCTTAGCGAAGCGCTGTCGGTGGTCCACCACCATGCCGTCGTGTTGGTTGTGATCCCATCTACTTCTCCTCTCCCGCTTGCGGGATCAAGAAGGAGGAGACGTCATCGAGCCGCACGTATGCTAATCTCGGAGGTGCCGTCCGTTCGGCACTAGATCGATTGGATCGTGATCGGATTGCGAAGAGTACGACTACATCACCTGTGTGATAAACGCTTCCGCTTAGCAATCTACAAGGGTATGTAGATGCTCTCCCCCTCTCGTAGCTATGCATCTCCATGGATAGATCTTGTGTGTGCATAGATTTTTTATTTATTTTCCATGCAATGTTCCCCAACACTGTCACTCTCGCAACCCACTATAAGTGAATCATGAACGTATTGCAACATCCTACAGCGGGAATCCCCCACGTGTGCGCGGCACAGAAGGCACAATAGGACAACACCAAAATAAAACATACAACTCAAACCAATCGCGGTCATCAATTAACCCATAGGACAAAACAAATCTACTCAAACATCATAGGATGGCAACACATCATTGGACAATAATATGTGGCGTAAAGCACCATGTTTAAGTAGAGATTACAACGAGGAGAAGAGATGTTACACCGCTGCATAGAGGGCAAGAGAGTTGGTGATGACGGCGATGAAGTTGTTGGTGTAGATCGTCGTCACGATGATTGCCCCGGCGATGTTTCGGCGCCACCGGGAGAGAGGGGGAGAGAGCCCCCTCCTTCTTCTTCTTCCTTGGCCTCCCCCTAGATGGGAGGAGAGTTTACCCTCTGGTTTGTGGCTGCCATGGCTCCTAGAGGGTAAGAGCCCCTCCGATACTGGATCTCTCTGTTCTCTTCTATTTTGCGTTCCTATTTTCTGGCCGAAAACCATTTCTTATATTCTTGGAGATTCGTAACTCCGATCAGGCCAAAATTTTAACATACTTTTTTCTCTCGATATAAGCTTCCCTGCGGCTGAAGAAGGACTCCGACCGACTTACGAGGTGCCCACAAGGCAACTCTGTCTGGCCTGAGGGGTGGTGGCGCCCTGATGCCTTGTGAAGGTTGTGGGCCTCCGTTTGCGTTGATTCCACCTCCCAAAAATCACATATATTCCGAAATAAATCTCTGTAAAATTTTATCGCGTTTGGACTTTGCTTGATATGGAATTTCTGCAAAACAAAAAACATGCAAAAAAAACATGAACTGGCACTGGGCACTGGATCAATATGTTAGTCCCAAAAATAATATAAAATGTTGCCAAAAGTATATGAAAGTTGTAGAATATTGGCATGAAATAATAAAAAATTATAGATACGATGGACACGTATTAGGGTCCGAGTGCCATGATTTTAGATATGAACCCTCTATGTTTTATGAATATATTTTAGTTCTTGATCCTATAGTTATATGCACTTGTTATTGTTCTAATCCGTAGGCCCCCAAAGTGACAATAGTTGGGATACTCTCCGGGGATGACTGTAATTCAAGGAGTTCGTGTATTCACCATGTGTCTTTGTTCCTGATATGTCTCCAACATATCTATAATTTTTGAATGTTCCATGCTGTTATATTATCAATCTTGAATGTTTTATAGTCATTTTATATTATTTTTGGTACTAACCTATTGCCATAGTGCCAAGTGCCAGTTGTTGTTTTTTGCATGTTTTTTACATCGCAGATAATCAATACCAAACGGAGTCCAAACGCAGCGAAACTTTTTGTGGAATTTTTATGGACCAGAAGACGTCCAATGGGCCGGAGAAGCACCTAGGGGGTGCCCCGAGGGGGGCACAACCCACTAGGGCGCGCCTGGGTCGTTGTGCCCACCTCGATGGCCTCCCACACCGCCTCTTTACTCTATAAATACCCCAGAAACCCTAGGGGAGTCGACGAAAATCAATTCCAGCCGCCGCAGAGTCCAGAACCACCAGATCCAATCTAGACACCATCACGGAGGGGTTCACCACTTCCATTGGTGCCTCTCCAATGATGCGTGAGCAGTTCTCTGTAGACCTTTGGGTCCGTAGTTAGTAGTTAGATGGGTTCCTCTTTCTTGTTTGATTCTCAATACAATGGTCTCTTGGAGATCCATATGATGTAACTCTTTTTGCGGTGTGTTTATTGGGATCCAATGAACTTTGAGTTTATCATCAGATCTATCTCTTTTTATCCATGAAAGTTATTTGAGTTTCTTTGATCTCTTATATGCATGATTGCTTATAGCCTCGTATTTATTCTCCAATATTTGGGTTTTGTTTGGCCAACTTGATCTATTTATCTTGCAATGGGAAGAGGTGCTTTGTAGTGGGTTCGATCTTACGATGCTTGATCCCAGTGACAGAAGGGGAACCGACACATATGTATCGTTGCTACTAAGGATAAAACGATGGGGTCTATTTCTACATACATAGATTTGTCTACATCATGTCATCATTCTTATTGCATCACTCCATTTCTCCATGAACATAATACACTAGATGCATGCTGGATAGCAGTCGATGTGTGGAGTAATAGTAGTAGATGCAGGCAGGAGTTGGTCTACTAATCTTGGACGTGATGCCTATATAATTATCATTGCCTGGATATCTTCATGATTATCTGAAGTTCTATCAATTGCCCAAGAGTAATTTGTTTACCCGCCGTTTGCTATTTTTCTCGAGAGAAGCCACTAGTGAAACCTACGCCCCCCAGGTCTCTTTCTCATATTATTTGCCTTTGCGATCTATTTTCCTTTGATTTTATTTTCAAATCTATTAAACCAAAAATACCTTGCTGCAATTTATTCTTATTTATTTTATTTGGCGTTCGATCTATCAATCTACTACAATTTATTCACGTCTGTTTGCCAATTTCTAGCGTCGTTACCCGAAAGAGATTGACAACCCCTTTAATACGTCGGGTTGCGAGTATTTGTTATTTGTGTGCAAGTGTCGTTTACGTATTGTTGCTTGGTTCTCCTACTGGTTTGATAACCTTAGTTTCATCACTGAGGGAAATACCTACCATCACCGTGCTGCATCATCCCTTCCTCTTTGGGGAAATACCGACGTAGCTTAAAGCCACTATCAAAAGAAATTTCTGGCGCCGTTGCCGGGGATGATCTTCAACATATACCAGGTTCCTAATCACAAATCTCATCTCCTTGCAATTTATATTATTTTCCATTTGCCTCTCGTTTTCCTCTCCTCCACTTCACAAAAATTTGTCATTTTATCTGCCCTCTTTTTCGTTCGCCGTTTTCTTGACGGATCTGTTTTTGAGTGCAATATTGTTGTGTAGTCATCATGGCTCAAGAGAACACCAAGTTGTGTGATTTCTCAAATACCAATAACAATGATTTTATTAGCACTCCGATTGCTCCCTCCACTAGTGCGGAATCTTGTGATATTAATACTGCTTTGTTGAATCTTGTTATGAATGATCAATATTCCGGTACTCCTAATGAGGATGCCACATCCATCTTAATACCTTCATGGAATTATGTGATATGCAAAATAAAAAAGATGTGGACAATGATATTGTGAAGATAAAATTATTTTTGTTTTCTTTGCATGATTCTGCAAAAAAATGGTTTTCTTCTTTGCCTCGCAATAGTATCGATTCTTGGAATAAGTGAAAAGATGCTTTTATCACTAAGTATTTTCTACCCGCAAAAAATATTTCCCTTGGAACCTAGATCATGAATTTCAAGCAACTTGAACATGAGCATGTTGCAAAATCTTGGGAAAGGATGAAAATGATGCTAAGGAATTGCCCAACTCATGGGTTAAATCTTTGGATGATCATACAAATTTTTTACGCGGGGTTGAATTTTGTTTCTCGTAATCTTTTAGATTCCGCCGCGGGAGGTACTTTTATGGAAATTACTCTGGGTGAAGCCACCAAATTTCCTGATAACATTATGGCAAATTATTCACAATGGCATACCGAAAGAGTTCCTACTAGTAAAAAAGTTAATTCGGTTGAAGAAATTTCTTCTTTGAGTGAAAAAGTTGATGCTCTTATGAAATTGGTTGCTAGTAAAATTGCTCCTATTGATTTCAATAATATGCCTTTGTCTATTTTGATTGAGCAAAATAGTGATGCCGTAGATGTGAATTTTATCTCTCGAAATAATTCCAACAACAATGCTTATAGAGGTAATTTTAATCCTAGGCCTTTTCCTAGTAATTCCTCTAATAATTATGGTAATTCCTATGGAAATCCTTCTTATAATAACAATAGGAACACCTCTAATCTTGAGAATAATATTAAAGAATTTATCAACACGCAAAAAGTTTTCAAAACTACCATAGAAAAAAAGTCGAATAAGATTGATGATTTTTCTAGAAGTGTTGAAAGAATTTCTCATGATGTAGAAAATCTCAAGATGAAAAAATTTGTGCCTAAAGTTGAGAAATCAATTAAAGCTCTCTATGTTTCTATGGATAAAAGTAAGAAAATAACCACTATGCTTAGAGCTAAAAGATAATTTTTAGAAAAAGCGTTTTCTAGCGATTACTTTCGTAAAAGTGATGAAGATCTTAAAATGATTGGTGTTTCTTCTATTGATTCCTTGTTTAGTAAAGTTAAGTTTTATGAAAAAGGGAGTGGAGAAGGGTCAACTTTAGTTAGAAGGCGTGCCGATAATTCGGAGGCTGAAAATCTTGTTGAGAAAACTGATAAAAGTGGGTTTGAAGAGGTCAAAACTTTAACTAGTGATGTGCCCACTCTTTTGGATTACAAAGACTTTAATTACAATAGTTTCTCTTTGATTGATTGTATTTTTTTTGTTGCAATCCATGATAAATTCACCACATGCTTATGAACAAAATAAAGCTTTTACTAAACATATTGTTGATGCTGTGATGAGAGCTTTAGAAGAAAAGTTGGAATTAGAAGTTTCAATTCATAGAAAATTACATGATGAATGGCAACCTACTATCAAAGTCAATATTAAAAATTATGAGTGTTTTGCTTTGTGTGACTTGGATGCTAGTGTTTCTACAATTCCGAAATCTTTGTGTGATGTGCTTGGTCTTACCGATATTCAAGAATGTTCTTAAATTTGCACTTGGCAGATTCTACTATTAAAAAGCCTATGGGAAGAATTAATGATGTTCTTATTCTTGCAAATAGGAATTATGTGCCCATATATTTTATTGTTCTTGATATTGATTACAATCCATCCTATCCAAATTCATGGGCGTTCTACCGGGCCCTACTCACTTGTTACACAACAACCGGTTAGAGGAAGAGCCAAGCAAGGGGGACAATGAGTAGGAGAAATGGAAGTTATTCCTGGTAGACCATTTTTACGCACTATCGGTACCGTGATTGATATGAAAGAAGGCAATATCAAGTTCCATTTTCCTTTGAGGAAGGGTATGGAACACTTCCCTAGAACAAGAATTAGGCCACCATATGAATTAATCATGAGGGCATCTTATGGATCTCGAACCAAAGATGACAAAACTTTGATCCTTGCTTTATGCCTAGCTAAGGGCGTAAAACTATAGCGCTTGTTGGGAGGCAACCAATGAATAAAATTTATTTTTATTTTTTGCTTTCTGTTCTTGAGTGTTGGCACAATTATGCTACTGTTATGATTGTGTTTTTTGTGTTTTAATTAGTGTTTGTGCCAGATAAAGCCTTTAGGATCTTCTTGGGTGATAGTTGTTTGATCTTGCTAAAAAACAGAAACTCTTGCGCTCACAAAAAACAATTATAATTTTTAACCAGAGAGTGATAAAATGCTAATTCTTTTTGAATAAGATTAATATACAAATTTCCCACGTGGTCCTATTTTTTCAGAATTGTTGGAGTTACAGAAGTATTCAAAATTGTCAGATTACTACAGACTGTTCTGTTTTTGATAGATTCTGTTTTCTTTGCGTTGTGTGCTTGTTTTGATGATTCTATGGTTTTCTTTGATGAGTTTTTTCCATAGAAAAGTTGGAATACAGTAGATATAATGAAAGAACAAAATATAAATTGGTTTGCTACATCACTTATAGTAGTGATTTGCTTTCTTATACTAACGGATCTCACCAAGGTTTTGTTGAGTTTTGTGTGATTGAAGTTTTCAAGTTTTGGGTTATCTTACGATGGATGAAGGAATAAGGAGTAAGAAGAGCCTAAGCTTGGGGATGCCTCGACATCCCAAGATATTATCCAAAGATAGCAAGCAACTAAGCTTGGGGATGCCCCCGAGTGGCATCCCCTCTTTCTTCTAACGACCATCGGTATTTTACTCGAAGCTATATTTTTATTCGTCACATACTATGTGTTTTGCTTGGAGCGTCTTGTATGATATGAGTCTTTGTTTGTTTTATTTTGTGTTTTAAGTCTTGATTCCTTGCTGGACACACCTATTTGAGAGAGCCAAAATTATGCCATGACTTGTTAGAATTGCTCTCTATGCTTCACTTAAATTTTTATGAGCTATGGATTTGCTCTAGTGCTTCACTTATATCTTTTTGAGCACGGTGTGCTTTAATATTTTTGAAGAAATTCTCTCTTGCTTCACTTATATTTATTTGAGTGTAGTATTTTTTTAAGAAATTCTCTCTTACTTCACTTAAATTAATTTGAGAGAAAGAAATAGTATGCCCATGATCTTCACTTATATTTGTTTGAGCTTATCAAAAGCAACACATGAAAATTAGTCCCAAAGTGATAGATATCCAAGAAGGATATAATAAAAAAAATCATGAAGATCATTGGACAAAATAAACTTGATTCTTAGTAATAGTTTTGAGATATGATGATGTGATATGTGAGTCATCTTGATGAGTAATTATGCTTTAGTAAGAATATTTGTGTTAAGGTTTGTGATTCCCTATGCAAGCATGAAAGTCAATAGTCATGCAATGAAATTATATCCTACTTGTGGTGCATTATTCGGTGTTAATTATGCTTAATGCTCGCTTATGAGATTATTCGTTTCTTGGTTGGTCACTTCTCAATCTTTTGCTAGCCTTCATTTTGCACTAAGTATGATCACTATTTGTGCATCCAAAATCCTTTAAACCAGTTTTGCCACATGAGTCCACTATATCTACCTATATGCGGTATTCTTTTGCCATTCTAAGCAAATTTGTATGTGCCATCTCTAATATTCAAAATAAATTTCTCTTTTGTGTGCTCGTACTGCTCGCGAGGCGGTGAGGGGTGGCTAATATTTTCCATGCTAGATGTGTTATTCTCACGATGAATGTTTATTCACTTGTCATTGCACGAGAGTAAGGCAAAGGTATTAGGGATGCCCAGTCCCGAAATGAAAAATGAATTTACTTTATGTTGTCAAATAATAAATTCCTTGAAAAGTGTTGGTATGGAAGGCGCCTGTGGATACAGTTAGCCACGGAAAGTGAAAGTATGGTGGAAAAAGGAATAAACTTTAATTTCTGTTTGGGAACCGCCTATGATATATCTAGCATGGAAAGTGTTGGGAACTCTAAGTCGTTTTTGCTGGTGGGAAAAGTATGCCTCTCAAATGTTTTTATCTCTTAATTTTCGCTTTGAGCTCTGGCACCTCTACAAATCCCTACTTCCCTCTGCGAAGGGCCTTTCTTTTACTTTATGCAATTTTTATTTTTGAATTTGAGTCTCCATCTTCTCTTACAAAAGCACCAACTAGGAGGCACTATGATCGTGCTTGAGCATTGGGTGTAGTTAATATGCGACTGTGTTTCATGGGTGGATCAATGATTGAGCATGATGGGCTAGGGATAGCTTATTTTAGCGTTGATATTTTGAAAGACATGGTTGCTTGTTGATATGCTTGAGTATTTAAGTTATCATGTCAAAACTAGACTATTTTTTTGAACAATATAAAAGTCCAAATGTCCATGCTATAAAGAAAAGAATATGATATGACATGTTAGGCAGCATTCCACATCAAAAATTCTACTTTTATCATTTACCTACTCAAGGACGAGCAGGAATTAAGCTTGGGGACGCTGATACGTCTCCAACATATATATAATTTTTGATTGTTCCATGTTGTTATATTATCAATCTTGGATGTTTTATAATCATTTTATATCATTTTTTTGGTACTAACCTATTGACATAGTGCCAAGCGCCAGTTGCTGTTTTTTGCATGTTTTTTACATCGCGGATAATCAATACCAAACTGAGTCCAAACGCAGCGAAACTTTATGTGGAATTTTTATGGACCAGAAGACATCCAATGGGCCGAAGAAGCACCTGGGGGGTGCCCTGAGGGGGCACAACCCGCCAGGGCGCGCCTGTGCCCCCAGGCGCGCCCACGTGGGTTGTGCCCACGTCGGTGGCCTCCCGCACCGCCTCTTTGCTCTATAAATACCCCAATATTCCAGAAACCCTAGGGGAGTCAACGAAAATCAATTCCAGCCACTGCAGAGTCCAGAACCACCTGATCCAATCTAGACACCATCGTGGAGGGGTTCACCACTTCCATTGGTGCCTCTCCGATGATGTGTGAGTAGTTCTTTGTAAACCTTCAGGTCCATAGTTAGTAGCTAGATGGGTTCCTCTCTCTCGTTTGTTTCTCAATACAATGGTCTCTTGGAGATCCATATGATGTAACTCTTTTGCGGTGTGTTTGTTGGGATCCGATGAACTTTGAGTTTATGATCAAATCTATCTCTTTTTATCCGTGAAAGTTATTTGAGTTTCTTTGATCTCTTATATGCATGATTTCTTATAGCCTGGTATTTCTTCTCTGATATTTGGGTTTTGTTTGGCCAACTTGATCTATTTATCTTGCAATGGGAAGAGGTGCTTTGTAGTGGGTTCGATCTTACGGTGCTTGATCCCAGTGACAGAAGGGGAACCAACACGTATGTATCGTTGCTACTAAGGAGAAAACGATGAGGTCTATTTATACATAAATAGATCTTGTCTACATCATGTCATCATTCTTATTGCATTACTCCGTTTCTCCATGAACTTAATATACTAGATGCATGCTGGATAGCGGTCGATGTGTGGAGTAATAGTAGTAGATGTAGGCAAGAGTCGGTCTACTAATATTGGACATGATGACTATATAATGATCATTGCCTGGATGTCATCATGACTATTTGAAGTTCTATTAATTGCCCAACAGTAATTTGTTTACCCGTCGTTTGCTATTTTTCTCGAGAGAAGCCACTAGTGAAACCTACACCCTCGGGTCTCTTTCTCATATTATTTGCCTTTGCGATCTATTTTGCTTTGCTTTTATTTCCAGATCTATTAAACCAAAAATACTAAAAATATCTTGCTGCAATTTATTCTTATTTATTTTATTTGGCGTTCGATCTATCAATCTACTACAATTTATTCACGTCCGTTTGTCAATTTCTGGCGTCGTTACCTGAAAGGGATTGACAACCCCTTTAATACGTCGGGTTGCGAGTATTTGTTATTTGTGTGTAGGTGCCGTTTACGTGTTGTTGCTTGGTTCTCCTACTGGTTCATAACCTTGGTTTCATCACTGAGAGAAATACCTACTGTCGCTGTGTTGCATCATCCCTTCCTCTTTGGGGAAATACCGACGTAGCTTCAAGCCGCCATCAGTTCCCGTTCTCTATTAAAAGTAGGTCTTAATATCCCTTAGTTTCCTTATGGACCCCGCTGCCACGGGAGGGTAGGACAAAGATGTCATGCAAGTTCTTATATAAGCATGTATGACTATATACAGAATACATACCTACATTGAATTGATGAATTGGAGCTATCGTGTATCGCTCTAGGTTGTGACTGTTATATGATGAATATCATCCAACACAAATATCCATCCTTGATCCAATGCCTACGCTTCTCTCATATTGATCTTTGCTAAGTTACTACCGCTGCTGCTGCTATTACAACCACTACAAAACTGCTACCAATACGGTTACCGTTACTGTTACTAGTGCTATCAAACTATCATATTACTGTGCTACTAAACACTTTGCTGCAGATATTTAGTTCTCCAAGTGTGCTTGAATTGACAACTCAACTGCTAATACTCATAAATATTCTTTGGCTCCCCTTGTGTTGAATCAATAAATTTGGGTGAAATACTACCCTCGAAGACTGTCGCGATCCCTTATACTTGTGGGTTATCAGAGAAGCTCTCCCCATTTAGGGGGGGAGGCCATGAAGGAACAAGCTAGAGGGGGGCCTCTTTTCCCCTCTCTCCCGGTGGTGCTGGAGTGTCGCCGGGGGAACCATCGCCGCGGTGATCGTCTTCATCAACATCATCGTCTTCATCATCTCCCTCATCTATTTTAGGTGGTCCACTCTCCTGAAACCCATTGTAATCTCCTACTTGAACATGGTGTTTTTGTGCTATTAATTATTATCCAAAGACTTGGGTCACTACTATTGTGTTTAAGTAGATTTTTGTTGTCCTATGGTCAATTGATGAATTGCTATGATTGGTTTAAGTTGCTTGTGGTTATGTTATTGTTCTTCGGTGCCCATCATATGAGCGTGAGCTTGGATCACACTACAGAGTTAGTTGTATGTTGAAAGGACTATGAATTGAAGGGCGAGAGCGACAGAAGCTTCTTCCTACCATAAAAATTGATTCATACGGGATTAAAGGGGGACCCATTAATCTTAATGCTACGTTTGGATTTTACCTTAATGTATTTGGTTGTTGCAGATGCTTTTCAATAGTTTCAATCATAAGTGCATAGAGTTCCAAGTAAGGGATGACATGCTAGCAGAGGCCTCTCCCACATTAAAACTTGCTAACTAGTAATTGCCTAAGGACAACTCCGCACATCATAACATTGTTATTCCACACTCGCTATTTGTAATATATTATAATATAATTTAAATTTATTTAGGCAGCATCTATTTTTATGTTTTAGTTCTCCATTATCATGCAAAAGCTATCCTCTTTATGCCCATAAAGTAGATTTCTTGTTTCTAGATAAAGCAAACGCTCGGTATACATAGGGTTGTATCAGTGGTGGATAGGACCCGAGAGAATATTGATCTTATTTTTATCTTTTTGTGGGTTCGACAGTTCATACTTGTCGCTTTCATATTTGAAAAGTGCTACAATGATTCCTTGCACTTGAGAATTATCATTGCTCTTGTTGTGTGATTAGCCCACATATTCTGCGGCATGTTCAACCTTGGCATCTAGAGTAGTTCATGGAGCAAGCCGAGGCCTTGGCTATGGTTTTTGCCTCCGTCGTTTGTGGCAATCAGCTCCTGTAATTCATCAGCGGCGGTTGTCGTTGAGTTGGTAAGCAGTGGGATGAAGACATGATCCGCTACTTTGTCAGGTGACAAGCTGTGAGGGCTAGGGTTTGTATTCAAGCCATTGCTATAGAATTCGAGCTACAAGGGGGGGGAAGGAGGAAGGTACAGGACGGATCTGGCTCGCGCAGGAGCTCACACCACACACGCCACCACTAGCCGTTATACCAATCGCCAGCTCAGTCTATCCTAGTTACAGGTATAAGTACCGCTTGGTCAGGCCCACTCAGGCCCAGCTAGCCGAGCGGGTAGGCGAGGCTGCCTCTTGGGCCGGCCTTCAGTTTGAACTCCACCTTGGCGCTCCTCTTGATCGCTGACAATCCCTCCCCTGTTAAACCCGGCTTGACCCCAAGCCGGCGCTCTGGGAAACCTTTGCTGCAGAGTGATCTTGTCTTCCTAGGTAGCCATATCTAGCGGAGACGAACTCCACTTGATTAAGACTTGGAGCATGGAATCAGAGCCTCGGTGGATCACCCGCTGTTGCAACACTTGTTCTGGCACCTGAAACTGATCATCCGGAGAAGGAAGTTGCGAGAGCACCTGGTTGTGGGGAGCAATTACTTTCTTGAGAAGCGACACATGAAAAACAGGGTGCACTTTGCTAGAAGGAGGAAGGCGCAGGCGATAAGCCACTTCACCGATGCGTTCCAAAATTTCGAAAGGTCCATAGAATTTGAACGCCAACTTGTGATTTGCCCTCGGTGCCATAGACGACTGAAGGTACGGTTGAAGCTTGAGAAAAACCTTGTCCCCAACTGCAAACGAGCGATCAGAGTGATGTTTATCACCTTGGTGTTTCATACATTGCTGGGAACGAAGCAGATGCTGCTTAACCGAGTCCATAATCACCAGGCAATCGCTGAGCCACTGTTGCAAATCATCAGACTGAACAGTACTTTCAGCAGATAAACCAAAGTGGCATGGCTCATGTCCATAGATAATTTCAAATGGAGTTTTTCCAGTAGCTGAATGCCAGTTTGTGTTATACCAGAATTACTAGGATCCATTTAGCCCACCACGACTGATGTCCACTGACAAAGCATCTCAAAAAACACTCTGATTGACAGGTTCTGTCTGGCCATCTGGCTGCGGATGTCGAGCAGAGCTCATGTGAAGCTGAACGCCTGATTTTTGGAACAGCTCACTCCAAAACTTGCTTGTGAAAATGCAATCACGATCTAAAACTATGGAGCGGGGCATACCATGCAGCTTGTAGATAGTGTTCAGGAAGGCCTCAGCAACAGTTTCAACAGAGAACGGATGATGCAAGGGAATAAAGTGCCCATACTTGGAGAGCTTGTCAATAACCACCAACAAACAGTTGTAACGGCCTGATGGAGGCAAACCTTCAACAAAGTGCATTGTAACCATTTCCCAAGGCAATGAAGGTATTCGTAGAGGCTGAAGAAGACCAGGAGAAGGAACTCTTTCAGGTTTGGCCTGTTGGCACACCAGACAGCTCTGAACATAGTTTTTAATGAAACCTCGCATGCCCTTCCATTGAAACAACTGCTTGACACGCATGTAAGTTACTGAAAACCCAGAATGTCCTCCCAGTGGACTGTCATGAAAAGCAGCACATATCTTACTGTGCAGTGCTAAGTCACAACCTAACCAAACACACTTGCCCTGTCTGATTACACCAGCTTTGAGAGTAAATTTGCTGTGAGAAGTGGGCGACGTGGATAGCTGTTGCAAAAGTTCCAGAGCTGCTGGATCTTGATCATAGCTTTTCAAAACTTCTGTCAACCAAGCAGGTTGGGCAGATGAAATATGTTGCAGTTCTGGTATTATGTCCCCTGGAGTTGCAGGTCGTCTGGAAAGGGAATCAGTAGCACTACTTTCAATCCCTTTTTTATATTCAATGGCATACTGCAGCCCAAGTAGTTTAGTGAGTGCTTTCTGTTGCCACCTGGTATGCAAACGTTGCTCTGACAGACAGGCCAGACTTCTTTGATCAGTTCTGATGATAAATTCAGATAACTGCAGATACTGGCGCCAGTGTTCCACTGCTAGAAGAATGGCCAAATATTCCTTCTCATACACTGAAAGTGTCTAATTTCTGGGCCCAAGAGCTTTGCTTACATAAGCAATTGGGTGGCCTTCCTGCATAAGTACCGCCCCAATTTCCTACATCACAGGCATCTATCTCCACAATAAATTTCTTGGAGAAATCAGGTAAGGCCAGTACTGGGGCTGATGTCAGAGCTTGCTTCAGAAGCACAAAGGCTTGTTGTTCATTGTATGTCCACAGAAATGGGACTCCCTTTTTGAGAAGGTTAGTAAGAGGTTTGCTCAGCATACCATAGTGGGCTATGAACTTCCTGTAATACCCAGCTAGGCCCAAAAATCCCCTGACTTCCTTAGCAGACACAGGTGTTGGCCAGTTCTAAATAGTAGAAATCTTGGAAGAGTCAGTAGCTACCCCTTGGCCACTGATGACATGTCCCAAGTAAACAACCTGAGTTTGTGCAAAAGCACATTTTGACAGTTTCACTTGCCACTGATGTTGTAAGAGCAGTTTCAACACTTCTTCCAAATTGTAAGTGCAGTGCATAAGAAGGACTAAATATGAGGATATCATCAAAGAGAAGCAACACAAATTTCCTGACACAGGGTGACAGTGTCTCATTCAAGGCAAAATTGAATGTATTAGGTCCTCCAGTAAGACCAAAGGACAACACCAGAAATTCAAAATGGCCAAAATGTGTCTGAAATGTTGTTTTGTGTTCTTCCCCAGGGGCCAACCTGATCTGATGATAACCTGCTCGAAGGTCCAACTTGGAAAACCAACAAGCTCTAGACAACTCATCCAATAACTCATCAATAACAGGGATTGGATATTTGCTCTTCACTGTGATAGCATTCAATTTTCTATAATCATATACAGGTCTCCAAGTTTTATCCTTCTTCTGCACTAATATAACTAGAGAAGAGAAAGCACTGGTGCTGGGTCTAATAATTCCAGCATCCAACATTTCTTTCACTTGCTTTTCCATTTCACTTGCTTCTGGACACAGGTTGAGCTCCAGGAACTAAAGGAATTTCATGGTCATACTTTCTTCTTGGAGGGAGACCAGAGGGAGCTTCAAACACAGGAGCATATTTAGTCAACAGTGCTTGGATTTCAGAGGGCAGTTCAGATACTGCCATATCTTCAGTTACCAACAGGGCTGACATTTCTACCAGAGCATAGACTTGAGGGACATCATCCTGACCCAACAGAGTAATTTGTTGCCCTGAGTGCTGGAAGGACAACCAATGTGCAACCCAATCTATTTGCATAGGACTGTGAGTAGCTAACCAATCCAAACCCAAAATTCCATGGTAAGATCACAAAGGAAAAACCCTGAAGTTACTGACAAACTCATTACCAGCACAGGACCACTTGCCATCCAGCAACTGTTGAGAGCATGGGACCAAACTTCCATTAGCCACTTTAACCATATAAACTGGCAAGGAAGAAATGCCCTGAACAGTAGTTGCAACTGTGGAGTCAATGAACAAATGAGTACTGCCTGAATCAACCAGAAAAATTAAGGGTTGCCCTTGCAAATACACTTTCAGTTTCATAGTTGACACTGCTGGATCTGAATTATCTCCTAAGGCAGCTGCAGAAAGACAGATAGCATTGACCTCACCAACAACTGTTTCTTCAGAGTCACTCAGATCAGAGGGCATGTTCTGAACATAATCCAACATTTCATGTACCACATGCAACTGAATTTCCTGTTTGCAGCGATGATCACGGGCCCATCGTTCTCCACATATGAAACACAGACCCTTGGACTTTCTGTAAGCACGCAGAGCAGCCCATTGATCTTCAGTTGGGGCAGCACGAGCTGGTTCAGTGATTTTCTTGTCTTCCGGAACCTTGTTCACTGACGATCGAGAGCTAGAGTAGGTGTGGCGTTTGCTTCCATGGTTTGTACTGCTAGAGTACGTAGTAGTTTCACCCAGCTCTTCAAACAACAAGGCTAGAGCATATGCTGAATCCAAATCCTCAGGTTGCTGAATTCCAACCAACAAGCGAACTGATGGAACTAACCCTTCCATGAATCTGGTGACGTAATGCATCGTGTTTGGATTTGTCTCATAAGCAGTCAGCTGATGATACAGTTCTGAAAATCGCTCCACATACTCTTCGACTGAACTAGTCTGCCGAATGTTGAACATCTGGCGCAACAGATTCTGGTGTTTGTTCCTGCCAAACCTGGATTGCAGCAGGTTGCAAAATTCAGGCCAATTGACATGTGGAGCACGACGCTGAACCGACTCCAACCAATGCGCCGATGTGCCCTCGAACTGAGTAGAAGCAAACGACACCCACTAATGCTGCGGAGTGCTCCACAATTTGAAATAGTCCTCACAACGCGATTGCCAGAGCTTAGGATTCGAGCCATCGAAACGCGGCAACTCCATTCGAGGACCAAACCCAACAACTTCAGACTGGAGCGGACGAAACAATTCAGGAGCCTGAACGATCTGCCTCGAGAGGTTGGGTTCTGACGGCATACCTCGTGCTGGCGGGGGCACGTACTTTGGAACTGCTCCCCGGTGATCTGCTTCGCCGTGGAAATTTTCAGATCCTCCCGATCCACTGCTCGGAGGTGTGCCCTTGGTCGGCGGTGTCGATCCTCGCGGAGACGAAGGGGCGGCGGGGCACGCTGTGGTGCTTCGGTCCACCCCGATCTCACCGCGGAGTTCGTCGAGGTCGACGCCGATCGCGAGCTTGACGTCGTCGATGCGGCCCGAAAGCTGATCCAGCTTGCTGTCGAGCTTGGCGAGGGCCGTGGTCATCTCCTCGCTGCGCTCCGCCGAGCTCCTGGAGAAGGCGGCATCGAAATCGGCCCGAAGAAGCTCGTAAATCGCCTTGGTTTTCAGAGAAATTTTCTCCATGGCCTCGGCGCGGCGGCGGGTGGCGAATCGGGTGTGACGGTGGTGGATTGGAATATCCAGGGCTAAGAACGGCTCTAATACCAGATTGTGAGGGCTAGGGTTTGTATTCAAGCCATTGCTATAGAATTCGAGCTAGGGGGGGGAGGAGGAAGGTACATGACGGATCTGGCTTGCGCAGGAGCTCACACCACACACGCCACCACTAGCCGTTATACCAATCGCCAGCTCAGTCTATCCTAGTTAGAGGTATAAGTACCGCTTGGTCAGGCCCACTCAGGCCCAGCTAGCCGAGCGGGTAGGCGAGGCTGCCTCTTGGGCCGGCCTTTAGTTTGAACTCCACCTTGGCGCTCCTCTTGATCACTGACACAAGCATGTGCGTATACATGTGTGACATTCACGTCCCTTGTTGCAACGCAAGTTCTTTTTAGGGATGTTGCAAAGCCAGTTGTTAGTACTGACTCGTGTTATCGCTTCACACACATGTCTCTTATAAGCTTCAATGTATTTTTAATGTTTTTCTGGGTTGTTTATGTAAAAGGAGTCTTTTAGTTTCTCTCACGTACTTTCGGATCATAATGACATATCGGTCTGACATCATATTTTTAAGCATGATAAATCTAATGTCATATTTTCAAACCTGGCAATGATTTAACATGTTTGCTGGTGAAAATTGCCATGCTCGCAATTTCCCATTCTTAGGCATCAGATTTGCGATGCTTAAAATCTCATCAAATTTATATCATACCTAAATATCTGACGTTAATTACTATTTTTTAGAAAAACTGACGTTAAATTTGTAGCGATTTGCAAGAAAATTTGCCAAAACGAGAAGAAGCTGTCCCGGCTACTCCGGCCTACCAGCAAAAGCAATTTTAATTCCTTTCATCGCTTACATCCTAAGCAACGTGCTGGCACCGTCCATCCGTGGATCCCGCGCCTAGCCTCCACGCGTCGCAACACATCCCACTACCGCAACCGGCCTGACCCGCGCCGACGGGAGGGAGGGACGAGACCCCGACTCCACGCCCCTTGCGTTGCTTACTTCGGTTCCTTATCCCTTCCTCGGTGCAGAATCCAAACCCCACCCACGCACACGCAGTCATCACGAAGCAAAGCGAAACCGCAAAGGACTCCTCCGGCAGAGCATGCGCGTTGCTGCGACGCGGCCCGCCTCCTCCGCTCCCGTTGCCCTCCTCGCCGCTCTAGCCCTCCTCTTCCTCGTCGGCTCCGCCTCCCTCGCCATCGGAGCCATGGCCAGCCACGTCCTCGGCGGCAAGAGCGAGAACCCCGCCGCGGCCAACAGCCTCGAGACCGACGGCCTCGCCCGCTTCGCCGTCGACGAGCACAACAAGCGCGAGGTGACGCGATTTGACTACTCATCCTCTCCTTTTTCTCCCCTCCTCGGATGGTCTGCTATTTTTGCTGCTGTGATGAACTGCCGCGGTCGATTTGGGTACTGATATGTGAGTTGTGTGTGTGTGTGTGGTGGCGCTGCAGAACGCGCTGCTGGAGTTCGTGCGGGTCGTGGAGGCCAAGGAGCAGACGGTGGCCGGCACGGTGCATCACCTCACGCTCGAGGCGCTCGAGGCCGGCCGGAAGAAGCTGTACGAGGCCAAGGTCTGGGTCAAGCCGTGGCTCGACTTCAAGGAGCTGCAGGAGTTCCGCCACACCGGGGACGCCACCTCCTTCACCATCTCCGACCTCGGCGCCAAGAGAGGTACGCTCCCGCTGGTTTCATCGGTGCGATCTGTCCGTTGCTTGCTGCTGCTTGTGTTTTCCTATATATATGTGTGTGTGATTTATTAAGAGTACTTGATGCGGTGAGTCGTAGGTGTTTGTAGAAATGCCCATTGCCTAGTATCCGATATGCTCCTTCCGAACAACATGTGTGTTCGTTCAGGTGGTTTCATTTAAAATCAGTGTTCCAGATCACCCAAACGGGGTTGGGGATGATAGCTTGGAATCAATTTTTAGCACAATAATATGATAACCTGCTGCTCTAGTATTTGGGATTTCTAGGCTTATCCAACAAACCAGTCTCCTCCACATGTTAAGTCTTGCTTTATGATAGTAGTATCCTTGGAGCTTCAACTAATAATCAAACAATAGAACAAAATCACTAGACTGCTCCAGCTCATGTCAATTATGCATTAAAGAGAAGGCCATCATATTAGGTGAGTTCGTGAAAATAGTTTACGTACCAATGATGATGACCATCTATCATGGTAAAGCCCAAACCATAGGTAACATGAACACTTGCTTTATCGCTAATTTCTGGATTGGGAGTTAGTTAGACGGCTATAATTGTTCGTCGAAATTTGACAGCTGATGTGTGGTCTACGAAGTGTTGTCGACTTGTTGAGTTCATCAAAATGAACATAATTCTGATGATCAGGACATTTGGTTCAAATGCAGGCACACAAGTTGTTATTTTCATAGTTACTTTCATATGGTAGAAAATCGTATGTTGCCAAAAAAACTTCATGAAGTGAGTATGTAGTAGTTTGACTATCATGATCAGGTTACGTAGTGTTATGTTCACATCAGGACGTCTTGATTGCCAAATGAAATTCAAGTATTAGCTCACGTAAGTGTAAATATTTGCCACGACTTGGCAGGTGTTCATACCAGTTTGTAGTTCACCCCAGCATTGAAACAATGTTCCTAATTTCAGACAGTAAAGGCGTTCTGTTCATGTAACCTGATACACGAACTGATTTTAGAAGAAGTATGAAAGTGGATAACTGGATGTTGCACACTATCTTGGCATCTGTCCAAATTATTCGAGTAGTTTGTTACAGTCTCCCTATTTCCCGTGTCCCTATATAGTTCAGGAACAATCAGAAAAGTATTGGTGAGCAGAGGGGGTTGGGGTAAAGAAGTGTTATTGAGAAAAGCCATGTTCTAACTGTATGACGCTTCTTTCTGTAAGAACTTCACATATTCTTTCTGAAGTGGCATCGAACGTCATACCAGCCTATTTTCTTCTTTGGCATGTTCACTTTTTCTGCTCGGGTCTTGTAACAGGGAACAAGATAAAACCTGATGCCAAGTGGTTAAATTAGGAAGTCATTGAATATCAGATGTTGCATATGATATGGATGGTAATAGTAGACATGAACTTGTGTTACATGTTAGGTCTTATATAGTTTAGCTTCCCGTAATATGGTCTTATCAAGTACTTGTATTGAACTCAAACCAATTTCAGGGGGACATGAGCCTGGATGGCGTGATGTGCCTGTGCATGATCCTGTAGTCAAAGATGCTGCAAGCCATGCTGTGAAATCAATCCAGCAGTGGTCGAATTCCCTTCTCCCATATGAACTTGTTGAAATCGTTCGCGCAAAGGCTGAGGTTTGTTTTATGTAATTGTTCTTCTACTTCAACTCTCCTTCACGAGTAGTAATATTCATCCAGCTTTACTTGCTGCTACCATGACCAGGTGGTTGAAGACTTCGCCAAGTTTGATATCCTCATGAAACTGAAGAGAGGGACCAAGGAGGAGAAAATGAAAGCCGAGGTGCATAAGAACCTCGAGGGAGCTTTTGTGCTGAACCAGATGCAGCCAGAGCATGACGAATCTAGCAGCCAGTGAATCTGACTTGTTGAGCTCACAGTAATGTAGTTTGTACTAAGAAATAAACAGTAAACCTGTCTCTACCTGGATATTATGCTTTCTGCACCGGCTTGGTTGTTGAATGAATCACGATGGAACTATGTTTCTTACTAGCTGAACCTTATTTGGTTGCTGTTAATGGTGGAATGTGCAACCAATCTTGTAACTCAGAGGGTACCGTTGGATGCGATATACACTGTCAATTTCGATTACTCTGCAAAATACACTGTCAATTTCAGTTACTCGATAGTGTAGTGTGCTAGCTAAGATGAATGGTGCAGTATGTTCATAGTTATTTGCTTTCTTGTTAATGGTTGAATCATCATATGAAACGTGTCCATTCTGTTTGAATCACGATCGATTCAACAAAACAGCCCCGGGCTTGTCTGGATGTGGTATTTTTGTTTGAGAAGGTTCGTCACTCCCTCTCTAAAGATTTTTTTTTTTTGAAACACTTTCTAAAGAAATATAAGAACGTCCCAAAAAAACAGGCCATGAGTGTTGCTGTTCATCTACAAAGACCCCAATGAGCTCCGGGATCCGGACTTGTGTTATTTCTTGTTCCTTTAACTTCCTTAGCGCACCCCACACTGCCTCCCCCCTGCCTCCGGTGGCCACAATGGGCGGCGGTGGGTGAATCTTGTGACGTGTACCGATGATCGCGCTAATGACATGTAGTTCAAACCAGGCACAGTTGACCAAGGCATGTCCAACTAGCAAGGGTGATTAGGTCTCTGGCCAAACCAAAAATCCTTGTGACTGAGCCATAACCATGTGAAAGAGCGAAAGAGAGCTTCGGCACGAACAACGAGTGCAGGTATATGTGTATGTCCTACGTACTTCCCTTTCGTGGATACCATAGCTGACCAGGGATACATCGTTTCAGATAGATCGAGCCCACACTGCCGTGGTCATATGATGCCCAATGATCCACAAAGGGACATTAAAGTTAGCCAAACATATTTTTTCCGCTGCCCATAGTAAGCGGATCAGATAGATAACAAACCTGAGTGTTGCTTGATGTGGGTACGGGCAGGCAAAGCCTGATGAAAGCACCGTGCCGCGCCCAGGCATGCAACATGTTGTCCAGGCCCGCACAACCCCACACAGATGTCGTCTTGACAGCATGCAGCTTCGCTTGGTTTCCTCTCGGTTTGGTGGACCCTCCTGTGGCATGCCATAGTCTAATGTTTGTTTGGCATACCATCGCATAGATACTAGTTGGAGTAGACCCCGGTCTCAACGTTGCTTTACTTTGTGGCTGTGGTTGGTCTTTGTGCCAATGACGCAACTGATCATCTAGTGGGACAATAGATAACAAGGGAATGGAAATATCAAGGTTCGGCTTGATAGAGTTTTGGGAGACGATAAGTTTACAAGTGGCTTTGATAATACAATTGTTAGCCACATACAGTGTACTGAATCAGATCGTTGTGCAATGATTATTTTTGTGGACGTCAGATTAGATTGAGGATGAACGGGGAGATAGACCATTCCGCTTCGAGAATGCATGGACTCGACATGATCGGTGTACACAGGTTGTGGAGGAGTCTTGGCATATTTTCCTAAAGGAGTCTCGTCATGTTGATGATATATAAACAGAGGTGGGGGCCGGGGCATGAATTACGAGGTTAATCGCTGCCACAGTCCTCACCTACAATTCCTACCGATTTAGGGCTAGCGCGGTGCTCACGGGAAGCTCCACCACCGCTGCCATCTACTCTCTGTCCACATCGCCGCCATCACCACATCACCATGGTCGGCTCTGGATCGAGCTCGTCTGGACAGGCAGAAGGTAGGTTCACCGTGAATTCCTAACCTTAACCGACCGATAGGGATTGTAGGTGGGGATTGTGGCATCGATTAACCTCGTAATTCGTGCCCCGGCCCCCACCTCTGTTTATATAGCGCGGGTCACAGGGGCCCACCAACCATGGTTTGGTTGGGCGCCCCCGATCAGGGGGCGAGTCAGGGGCCCGTTTGACCGGTTGGGTTCTAACGGGAGAGAGATCAACCTAACATTCCCCCCCTTGATCTCAACTTTACTTTTAACTTTATACTTTCTAGTTTATTTGTTTCATCACATATTGGTACATAGAGCATGTTTCATCGTCACAGCTTAATTGCCGTTAGAACCATACAGCTACAACATACGTTATGTTCAATAGCAAATTCTGTTCCTTTTGGACCTATCCAGAAATCATAAGGTTTTCCCTTAAACCCATGCCGGCTAAGTGTTCCTTGAACACATTGGGTGGTAAGCCTTTCGTTAGCAGATCCGCAAGCATACCTTTTGTCCTTATATGCTCGAGACTTATAGTTTGATCCTGGATTTTATCTTTCACAACATAATACCTTATCTCTATTGTTTTGGCAGTATTACTTGACTTGTTGTTGTGAGCATAGAATACTGTGGGCTGGTTGTCACAGTACATCTTTAGTGGTTTGTGAATACAATCTACCACTTTCAAGTCGGGTACAAATTTCTTTAGCCATATCGCCTGCCCCGTGGCTTCGAAGCATGCTATGAATTCTGCATACATCATGGATGATGCAACTATCGACTATTTGGAGCTTTTCCACGAAATAGCTCCCCGGCAAGAGTGAAGACGTATCCTGACGTGGATTTTCTATCATCTCTGTCCCCCGCAAAATCTGCGTCTGAATACCCTTTTATATCTAGGGAATCACTTCTCCTGTATATTAGCATGTAGTCCTTCGTGCCTTGCGCATAACGTAATGCTTTCTTTACCATCTTCCAGTGCTCTATGCCTGGATTCTCTTGATATCTACCGAGTACCCCGGTGATAAAATCTAAGTCAGGGCGAGTGCACACTTATGCATACTGTAAGCTGCCAACTGCCGAAGCATATGGTACTGCTTTCATTTGATCGATCTCGTACTGGTTCTTGGGACATTGGAATTTCCCAAAACTATCGCCCTTAACTATAGGAGCAGGTGTGGCTTTACTCGCATGCATATTATACTTTTTAAGAACCTTTTCTAAATATGCTTTCTGCGATAGTCCTAAGACTCCATTGTTTCTATCTCGGTGAATTTCTATGCCCAAAACATATGATGCTTCACCAAGATCTGTTATGTCAAAATTTGATGATAAGAACTTTTTTGTTTCTTGTAGTAGACTAACATCACTGCTAGCAAGCAATTATCCTCAATATTTTCTTTAAATCCAAAACTTTTAATCGTTTGATTAAACTTTAGATACCACTGTCTAGAGGCTTGTCTTAATCCATAAATGGATTTCTTCACGCGGCATCCCATATTTTCCTTGCCTTCCATGATAAAACCCTTGGGTTGTTTCATGTAGACCTTTTCTTTTAAGTCACCATTCAGAAATGCCGTCTTAACATTCATTTGATGTAACTCTAAATCAAAATGAGCAACTAATGCCATTATGATTCTGAAGGAATCCTTACATGAGACTGGAGAAAATGTCTCATTGTAATCTATCCCTTCTCTTTGTGTAAATCCTTTTGCCACGAGTCGTGCTTTATACTTTTCTACATTCCTTTTAGAGTCATACTTAATTTTGTAGACCCATTTGTAGCCTACTGTTTTGGCTCCTTTAGGAATTTCCTCTAAGTCCCAAACATCTTTGGAACTCATCGATTTCATCTCGTCTTCTATTTCCTTCATCCACTTCGATGAATGAGGGCTTCTCATGGCTTCTTCATATGAGGTGGGATCTTTTTCTGTATGAACTATTTCTGTGTTATAAACTTTAAAGTCAGTAGAAATAGATGACTTTCTTGGTCTTGTAGACCTTCTAAGGGCCTCAGTTTCTGGCACATTCTATGCCTCAACTTCTGGCACTTCTTCTAAAATTTGCTGCTGCACCTCCCTTTCATGCTCAACAATGGGTTCAGTCGGCTCCTGACGGACAGGTTCCGGGTCTACTCCCATAGTTGTCATGGGTGGAGTTGCAACTGGTAGTGAGAAAAATGGCTCCTGAATCATCGGATTAGGTGCATGCACCCTCTTCTCCTCAAGATCAATTTTTCGAGCTACCAAGCCCCCCCCCCTCATCATTTCGTCCTCTAAGAAGACTGCATGTCTTGTTTTTACAAACTTTGTATATCTGTATGGGCAGTAGAAACGAAAACCCTTTGATCTGTCTGGATAGCCAATGAAGTAGAAACTCACTATTTTGGGATCTAACTTTGCAATGTTTGGATTAAACATTTTGGCCTCAGCAGGGCACCCCCACACACTGAAGTGTTGTAGGGAGGGCACCCTTCCTATCCATAGCTGGTACAGTGTTTTGGGCACCGACTTGCTTGGTACTCTATTGAGAATGTGAATGGCGGTTTTAAGGACCTTCATCCATAAAATCCCAATGGCAAGTTGGAATAACTCATCATACTGCGCACCATATCCATAAGTGTACGGTTGCGCCTTTCAGCTACTCCATTCTGTTCTCCCAGAGTGGGATACATTAAAAGCACATGAGTTATCATATCTTTCTCTTTCCAAAATTTCTCTCGCCATACGAGATTTTTGACATAATATTATGTCAGCTTTACCCCATTACGCAGGTATTTTCCCAGACCTTTCCCGCCATACAAGTTTTATCATAATCATCTTTTCCTGCCATGCGGGTAATTCCCTGTAAGGGAACATAAATGCCAGAATTGGCTCTTTTGACTGCATATTCAATCATCAAATTTAGGAATAAATCTGAATGCTCTTTGACACACATGCTTGATCCGACGTTGGTCAAATTAAACACGCATGTTGCTTGTTTCATCTCAAATCATGTTGAATGAAAAATCTTCTTCATAGAGAGTACATGAAAGACATTCATCAACCAAGACTCTCAATGATCTATCTCTTTTCTTTTGATGCCATTCTTTAGAGAGAACATACTCCCTCACGTTATGACCTTTCTTGGTCATCTTTCGGGTCACAAGTACCCAGCCATTCGCTTTCATGAATGAAAGCATGGAAAACTTTTAGTCTGAGAAAACTTAGCCAATAATCTACAATAATGGGCATAAAAATAACCCTACGTTGGTCTGGTTAAAAGAAATGCACATTAAACTTTTGAAACTTTCTTTTATATTCTAAATCACCGTTGTGGCAGAATTAGAATAAACATCATCCTTCTACATTAATTCCATATCGTTGTGGCCCGAGCGACACGGCCTACGCGCTGCGGCAGTCGGCCTCAGCCCAGCGCGTGGGCTGCACCCGCGGCGACAGCGTTGGCTTCTTTTAAGCCCAGTGGCCCAGCAGCAGGTTAGGTTATCGATCTAGGCCGTCCGATTTCATCCGACGGTCGACCGCGCCTCTCGCTAGAACAAAAACGAGCAGCCCGGCCACCCGATCAAAATCCTAGCCTCCTTTCGATTCTTTCTCTCCGCCTCGTGCGCCCTCGCTCGCTCTCGCGCACGCACTCCGGCGGCGGGCCACCGCGCCGCACCGGTCGCCGGCGACGGCGACGAGCGCCACGCGAGCCTCCTCCTTTTCCTCCCTCTGTTTCTCCCCATCTCCCGCAACAGAGAGCGTGAGAGAGAGAGCAGAGAGGCACAAGCAGCATTCCCGATGCGGCGGATGGGGCCACGTCGACAAGCGGCGATGGCGACGAGCCGCGCTGTGCGAGCCTTCCCTTTTCCCCTTCCTTTCTCTTTTTCACCCATCCACCACCTCCTTCTATTAGAGAGAGCCGCGAGCTTCAGCACGTGATAGGCGGCGCCCTTCCTGTCCCCTTTGCCGGCGTGTGCGAGCACCTCGATGGTGAACGCGCCGCCGTTAAACGGCTCGGTGGTGGTGCCTGTACTTTGCCCCTGTGAGGGGGTAGTTCTTCGTCCCTGTCGCCTCGGCTTGTCGATGTGCGACGGTGATCGAGAGGAACAGACACGGCCTTACGGCGACGCTCTTTGCCGGCGAGGCCCGAGGCCATACTCCGAAGAACTTTTGTGGTTCTTTTGTTTGCTTTTCTCTGCCCTGCTAGAGTTCTTTGGGGAGGGGAAATTTTTTCTTTGTGATCTATTTCAACCAAAAAATCCTATACCCAACCTCTCTGATACCATTGATATATCATTCGATCGGTTAGGGTTAGGAATTCACGGTGAACCTACCTTCTGCCTGTCCAGACGAGCTCGATCCAGCGCCGACCATGGTGATGTGGTGATGGCGGCGGTGGTGGAGCTTCCTGTGAGCACCGCGCTAACCCTAGATTAGTAGGGATTGTAGGTGGGGATTGTGGCAGCGATTAACCTCGTAATTCATGCCCTGGCCCCCACCTCTATTTATATAGAGCGGGTCATAGGGGCCCACCAACCATGGTTTGGTTGGGCGCCCCCAATCAGGGCGCGAGTCAGGGGCCCGTTCGACCCGTTGGGTTCGAACGGGAGAGTGATCAACCTAACAGTTGATACAAGTAATCCACAATGTATTTGTGATGCCTTGGGAGGGGTGCATGAGAGATTAAAGAGTTGGAGGAAATTTGATTGGTTCGGTTAAAAAACAATTAAAAACCTTGCAAGCTTAGTTCGAGAATGTTTGGGCAAATTCACTTTGTTGGGGACCTGGTAGGGTGAAAAAGGAGTTGATGGCTAGAATTTCAGAACTGCCAACCTAGGAGAAGGGGCCGAAGAAGCAGAGATGAAGGTCTCAATGGCTTGCTGAAGGTGATCCTAATACTTATATTTTTCCAGGCCAAAGGCGAAGGAGGGATTGTGCACTAGTGAAATTAAACCGCTGAAGAGAGCAGTTGGCTCAGTTGTAAATTCACAACCTGAATTGAAGATGAGGTGATCTGTTTTTACCAGGGACTTTCTACAAAACAAGATGGAACCAACCCGGAGCTGGTAACTAAGTGGGTTGATCAGAAGGTCGATGATGCAATGAACAACAAACTGTGTGCCAATAACTAATGCTGAAATTGAGCAAGCTTTGATGATGCTCCCAGATATATCACCAGGCCCCGATGGATTCACAATCATTTTTTACATCCATCATTGGAATGTGTGTGTGTGTATAGACACACACACACACACATAAACACTATTCTGATTACGGGATCAAAATAATATTCTGATCACAACCTGAACTGCCTGAGTAACGCGTCCGAACTTCCCTTTGTACGAACCCGATCTTCGGGCTATCTTCGCAACCGTGGCTTCCCCCGCGAATTATTCTGGTTAGTCGTGTTCTATATGATGTTAGTGTAATCTAGAAACTTTTTTTAGCAACTAAATACCGGTTTTAAATAGGAATCTCGCTCATTGGCGGATTTTGCTCTCGACTCGTGATGAAATTGTGTTTTTTGCAATTTTACCGCCTGAGTTGTTCGACCTGAACTTCTCCCAGTGCTAGGTTGAACTTCCGCCAACATTGCCCAAATGGAACTTGCGATATACCGTTGGAAAGGTATGGACACCAGTATCATGACCCAAGTTAAATTTTTTTGCAAAATGCAAGCGGTTTAAGAGCAGTTTTGAAAACCGTTTTTTTTCCGTACAAAAACGTGAATCGTATTTTCGATCGCATTTCTAAACCGTTTATAGGAATGAGGAAAATAATATGGCATTGGGAAACTGTTGCAAAACCGCTCCTTCCACTTGTTCAAAGTTTTTTCTAATTCCCTATGGTTAAATAGTAAATTGGAAAATCATAAAATTTCATAAACCGAACAGCCGAGTTCGTATTTTTGATGTCATTTCTAAACGGCTATTCCAATTGAGGCAAATGATATGGCGCTGGAAAGCTTATGAAAATGCGTTACTTTTTCATGTAGAATTTTTTTTCTAATTTTGAACGGCTTAACAGTAATTTAAAAAACGATACAAATTCCACCAAATTCGTATTTTCGATCTATCTTTTTAATCGTACCTACCTGAATGCAACAAATGATATGGCGTTGGAAAGCTTGAGGAAATGCGAAACTTTTTGGTATATATTGTTTCTCCCAATTCCTTACTCTTTTAAGTCAATTTTAAAAATGGCTAAAAACGTATTTTCACTGTAATTTGTACAAACTTTATCGGAATGGGACAAATAATATACCGTTGAAAAGCTAAGTAAAATGCGAAACATTTTCATGTTGATGGTTTTCTGTGAATCTTAGTTGTTTTCAAGTAATTTCGAAAACGGTGAGATCATTCGTTCTGCCTTTATCGCGAAACATATTCTTCCAAAATGCACCGCGTGAAGACTTGAACTTCTCGGCATGTCTACTTGAACTTCACTCTGTTTTTCACGTGCTTTTTTTGCTCGTAGCTCTCCATCCATTGCTCGTAGCTTTCGATCCACTCATCGGAATTGAGCAAGTGATATATCGTTGGAAAGCTGATGTAAACACACAACTTTCCCGTGTTGGTCATTTTTTCACACTCGCGATGATTTTAAAAGTTTTTCATCTGAAATTCATTCAGCATAGTAGTTGAACTTCCTGCTATTTTCACGTTGAACATATGTGATGTATTTTTGTTTGTAATTTTCTCATTCATTCGTTAGTGTTACACAAATGATATTTCTTTTGTACAAACCTATCTCACAATAATTTTTCATCCGACCAAGGACTTGAACTTATAACAACAAAAATTTTAGTCTTTGCTTTTTATTCCTTTTTAATACAAAATGCACACCGTGTAGTACATGAACTTCTGTTAGTTATCAATCTAAACTTCTCTCGGTTACATGAAAATATCTGAGTTTTTTATGAATATTAATTTGAATTTCTTAATCTTTTTTTATGAAATTTTGAAGCACTCTATTATTAAAAGTTGAACTTCTTGTTATTTAATTTTTGAACTTCTTGTTTCCATTCTTTAATAACGAGGAAAATCTGAGTTTGCTATAATCATCGAACTTCTCCATCTTTTTAATATGAACTTCCTGATTTTATTTCTTAATCCTTTTCTATGAATTTTGAAGCGCTCTATTTTCTAAAAGTTGAACTTCTTGTTTCTATTCTTTAATAACGAGGAAAATCTGAGTTTTCTACAGTCATCGAACTTCTCCATCTTTTTAATATGGAATTCCTGGTTTTATTTCTTAATCCATTTTTACGAAATTTTGAAGCGCTCTATTTTTAAAAGTTGAACGTCTTGTTATTTTCTTTTTGAACTTCTTGTTTCCATTCTTTAATAACGAGGAAAACATGAGTTTTGTATAATCATCGAACTTCTCTGTGTTTTTAATATGGACTTCCTGATTTTATTTCTTAATCCTTTTTTATGAAATTTTGAAGCGCTCTATTTTTAATAGTTGAACTTCTTGTTATTTTATTTTTGAACTTCTTGTTCCCATTCTTTAATAACAAGGAAAATCCGAGTTCTCTATAATCATCGAACTTCTATATCGAACCACTCTAATTTTTTTATTAGAATTTATTTTATGTATTTTTAGAAATATGAAATTTTTTGTTTTGTTAGAAACATCAAACCTCTTCATTACTTTGAATTGAACTTATTTGTTTTATTCTTTAATAACCAAAAAATCGAGTTTTGAATTAAACATCAAACTTTTCCATGTTTTTAAATTGAATTTCTTGGTTTTATTCTTCAATAAAGAGAAAAACTGAGTTTTTATTGTACATTGAATTACTTTGTTTTTTTTAAATTGAACTTCTTGGTTTAATCTTTAGTATGAGGTAAAATCCAAATTTTAAAAAATGGGGAAAATCTTTTAAAAACTTTTTTGTTGTTCCTTTTTTTAATTTGAACTTATTAGTTATTCTTTAGAATGAGAATCTGAGGTTTTTATCAACTTTGAACTTCTCTGTTATTTTAATTTGAACTTCTTAGTTTTATTCTTTAGTAACGAGGAAAATCGAGTTTTTTGAACTTCTTTGTTTTAAAATTTTGAACTTCTTGGTTTTATTTTTTAATAATGTGAAAAATCCGAAATTTTCATAGACATCGAACTTCATCATTTTTCTAAATTTGAACTTCTTAGTTTTATTGGTTATTAACGGGGAAAATGCTTTTTTATATAAACAATGATACCATGCCATTATTTTTAATTTGAACTTCTAGTTTTTATAGAATGGGGAAAATCAGTTTTTTTAATTTTCCTAGCCATGTCGATATTTCGGTGGTGTGTTCCTTTTTGGGGGGAACTTGTTGCAATGAATATTTTTAGGTTTCATTTTATTATCCTTTTCTCATCCAAACTTTTGTGTTGGCACGCACCTACACACACATACACTCACATGGTTTTAACACACATCTAACCATCGGGATGTTCTAAAATTTGAATTTCTGAGTTTTATTCTTTTAATAACGAGATAATTCTGATTTTTTATAGGCATTGAACTTCACCATATTTAAAATTTGAACTTCTTAGTTTTTGGTTAGTAACGAGAAAATTCCTTTTTTTTATAAACATCAAACCACTTTGTTATTTTAATTTGAACTTCTAGTTTTTTAAAATTGGGAAAATCATTTATATATTATTTTTGAAATGTTTTTTAAGTTGAATTTTTTTGAACTTCTTCCTCCTTTATTATTTTTGAGCTTCTACATTTGTATTTTTTGAACTTCTCATTTTTTATATTTGAACTTCTTGGTTCCGAAATAAACAACGAACTTATCCATTAGTTAAATTTTGACCTATAGGTTATTTTTGAAACAGGGAAAATCTATTTGGGAAAGAGGGTCACACGACCATCTTCATCATGCAGGGGTATGCAATGACCGGCACGAAGGCATGCTCACTAGTGATACTTTCTTCCTTTTGTTCTCATTTGAACTTCGTGTTTTTTAGTGATGAACTTCTCGTGTAATTTTTACATGATTTTTTCCATGTGTTTTTGAAGTGAGAGATTGAATGAAATCTGCTTGTTGATCTGACCGTAGTTTTTAATTTGTTTGAATGCTATTTTTCTTCTTTATTTTCAAGTATTTCATATTTCTGAACTTCCTCGGACAGACCACTTGAACTTTTCGACAAACCTTTTAAGCTTCTATTTTTCTATACTTCTATTCTCACCTGAAATGCATTCATTGCAGCACTTGAACTTCTCCTTGTTTTCACTATGAACTTCTGTCAATATTTTATGTATACGTCGAATTACATGCTATTGAAGGTTGGACGTCATTTTTTTGCCATTTTAAAACATGTAATTGGAGGTCGGATGCCCCACAATATAAAATTGAATTTCTCCATTTTTATGTAAAATGTAGAAACACCATTTTTATAAACTTTTCGAACTGCAACATTTTTTATTTTTGAACTTCTTAGTTTATTCTATGGTAACGGGGAAAATCACAGGTTTGTAATAAACATTGAACCGCCCTATTATTTAAATTTGAACTTCAAGGTATTTTTTAGAAATGGTTAAAGTTACAATTTTTTTATGTTTTTGTCCACTTTCTACGAACTTACTATGTTATATCATTTGATGTTTTTTTGTCTCGCCACATTTTTAGGCTTTTTTGCCGTCGGTGAAATGGCTTAGACGGTCCGTTTTGTTCATAGATGAATTTCTTCAGTGTGGGGTACATGTGAACTTAAGAATTTCCGAAACATGAACTTCACATTCTATTGAAATTCAAGAAAATTACACACAACAATACACATACACTTCATGGGCTACATGTATTTTACACAAATACGAATGCACACATCTGAAAGAGCATAAAGTTCTCATGTAGAGTTCAAAAAGTAGAGTGAAATTTTTCTTATTAATATTTTCAACTTTTTTAGTTGTCCCTTTATTATATTTTGAACTTCTCTGTTATTTTAATTTGAACTTGTTAGTCTCATTGTTAGAGAATAATATGTTTTTCAAAAGCTTCAAACATTTTTTTAAATTGAACTTCATACTTTTACTTTCCCGAGAAAGGAAATAATTTGATTTTTCCATGTACATCAAGGTACTCGTTTATTTTAATCTTAACTTATTAATTTTATTTCTTTAGTAGAAAGGAAATTTTGAGTTTTTTATAAATACCAAACTTCTGTATTTTTTGTAATTTGAACTTCTTATTTTATTTATTTTAGAATATGCTAGTTTTGTAATAAATATTGGACCACCAGTTATTTAAATTTGAACTTATAGAGTTCTTTTTAATTTTAGAAATGTGAAAGTCCTTTTCTATTATTCTTGAACTTCTCTATTTTTAAAATTTGAACTTCTTATTGTTTTGTTTCTAGAAACGGTGAAATATCAGCTTCTGAGTGCTCTTTTATTTTTGAACTATGTTATTTTAGTTTGACCATCTGAGTTTTTTTAAACGTTATGATATGTTTTTGCTACAAATATTGAAGGAATCTTTTATTTTAATTCAAACTTTTTGAGTATCTTTTTTCGATAACAGGAAAATCCATGGGATTTTTTAGAAAAATTGGAACTTTTTACAAGACACTTTCAACTTCCTGAAGGGACTAACATTGTAAGAAATTACTGATTTTAGAGGTCTAGTCACTGCTGGACAGGATTTTACATCCATTCAAAGAGTTCTTTTCATTTGAACAACCCATACTCCATTCAGAAAGAATACTCTGCCTGCATCCTAAATGACAAATGCAGGTAGCACGCACGACCGCACGCCCTTGTGGTCGTAGTTGGACGGTGTAGGAGCCGCCTGGGCGCTGGAAGCTGCACCAACCAAAGCTCGGGAGGACAGGCGTCACGCGGGAGTGGTGCACCAACGGGTATTGGGGCCGGCAGGACGTCAATGGCTGAGGTGCTGAACGTCTTATTCCTAGATGACACGCTGACCAATTAACATACTTCATAAGTAAAGCACACTCGCATCTCTCATCCATGTACATCTCGCTCACTGTAATGCTTAATACTCTTACTTCTTTTTTGAGTAATCACACATCGTACTTCTAGCTCACACAAACATGGCCTTCCTAGCCCCCGGTTAGCCACCACTGGGCCATGCCAAAAGTAGTGAGTGCGCAACCAGCTCCTGTTGCCGGCTAGTTCCTGAAGCGCATCATGAGGCGCTCGAATGCATCAAGAGCGTCTAGCAAACACATGGATCATGGAGTACAGCTTTACTGACAGCGATGGCGACCACAGTCAGTGGAAGAAGGGCGCCGTCCTGCTGGTGTGGCACAATGTGGACTACGGCACCCCCGTTTCATATGGCCGGGAGGTAGCAGCGGTGGTGGCCGGTGGAGACGTGGTAGAAGGGGGGTCGCAGGCTGGAGGTAGAGTGCCGGGAGGTCATTCGAGTCTGTACATCAGGGGAAAGGCCCACGGCTGCGTGTGAGAAGGTAATGTTCAGAGGCGTGTTGCAACTTACTGTATGCATTATGAGATAACAAATGTTCTAGTCTGATACTTCACAACTTTGAAATCAAAGCAGACTTTTTGCTGCAACTTACCTCACTGGAAATCACTAGATCCTAGATCCCACATCTTCTTTCTTTATCATCTCTGAACTTCAGATTAGTACCTTTTTAATTTGTTCTCACAAGTTGTACAAGCTTACGACAGTATCTTAGAGAGCAGGAGAACAAGACAGGTGAGGCACGGAGATGCTCTTCCACACACATAGCACCGGAAGGGAGTAGCAGCATATTTTTCATCAATTAAGCCATTCATGAAAATGATGAAGAACACTTATTTTGATAACCAAGAAACATTGTGTATTTTCTGTAAATAGTATATTATAGTACAAATGATGGAGAACACTTATTTTGATAACCAAGAAACATTGTGTATTTTTTGTAAATAGTATATTATAGTATAAACAATTGGTATGCATGCTGAGATAAAAAATGTCTTCTATTCTTTCAGCAAAAAAAGAACTCTAATTTCAATTCCTCATATTCTACACGGTTAGTTCTTTTTAACAAGATATGAAATGAACTAACGAATCAAAGACCCAATCGTTAAGGATTCCATTTTTAACATATACTAAGATGAACAACAGAGAAGTATATACCAGCAGAGAAGCAGCCAGCCTGACGAGCTCACGACGTTCCCCAAGACAGAGTAGAGGCGAGTAGCTCATGGAGCTGGCCGCGTACAGTGGAAAGAAGTGAATGGAGTCGACGACGGCGGGGGTCATCCACGAGGAGCACGGGGTCGGGTTGAACGGCCTGAAGTGGCATAGTTGAACGGCCTAGCTGCTACAGCGCCGGCTGTAGGTGGTGGACCATAGTGGTGTGTGCAGCGAGATGTAGGTCAACACCTCCACCAGCTGCCGGTCGATGCGCCCTCCAGCTGCAGGTCGATGCCTCCTTCAGCTGCAGGTAGCGCCCAATCCCCATCGAAGGTGCTGCTACGAGGGCCCCCTGTGCGGATGTGGGTTGGTGTGGTCATCCATGGAGCGTGCTGGTGGTTCAGGGTGTGTCGGCCCTGGAGGCGTCCGATCCACATGACCATCCGCGGCGATGATCGATGCCATCTCTGGCTCAGTAGACCGCGGGCGTTGGAGGCGAGCTCGTGTGGCTTCGGTGGCGCGGTGCTCGGCGAGTGCGGTGGCGCCGCTGCGGTGGGGCAAAGTGCGGCGGCGGGACTAGGTGGGATCCAGGGCGAGGGGAATCTCGGTGGGAGGTGGAGGGGCACGTCGAGGGGAGGTGGTGAGAAGACGGACGGCGTCGTGTCGGGTGGGATGGTGCCGCCGCGGTGGTCGGAAGCCAGGCCGGCGACGCGGCGGTTGTGGCAGGGGCGAGTGCTCGATGGCGCTGGATCGGGGGAGGTTGGGGATCGGGGAGGAGGTGGTGGATGATGACCCACAAGTATAGGGGATCTATCGTAGTCCTTTCGATAAGTAAGAGTGTCGAACCCAACGAGGAGCAGAAGGAAATGATAAGCGGTTTTCAGCAAGGTATTCTCTGCAAGCACTGAAATTATAGGTAACAGATAGTTTTGTGATAAGATAATTGGTAACAAGCAACAAGTGACAAAAGTAAATAAAGTGCAGCAAGGTATCCCAATCCTTTTTGTAGCAAAGGACAAGCCTGGACAAACTCTTAAAGCACTCCCGAGGACACATGAGAATTATCGTCAAGCTAGTTTTCATCACGTTCATATGATTCGCGTTCGGTACTTTGATAATTTGGTATGTGGGTGGACCGGTGCTTGGGTACTGTCCTTACTTGGACAAGAACCCCACTTATGATTAACATCTATTGCAAGCATCCGCAACTACAACAAAAGTATTAAGGTAAACCTAACCATAGCATGAAACATATGGATCCAAATCAGCCCCTTACGAAGCAACGCATAAACTAGGGTTTAAGCTTTTGTCACTCTAGCAACCCATCATCTACCTATTATTTCCAAATGCCTTCCTCTAGGCCTACATAATGGTGAAGTGTCATGTAGTCAACGTTCACATAACACCACTAGAGGAGAGACAACATACATCTCATTAAAATATCGAACGAATACCTGATTCACATGACTACTAATAGCAAGACTTCTCCCATGTCCTCAGGAACAAACATAACTACTCACAAAGCATATTCATGTTCATAATCAGAGGGGTATTAATATGCATATAGGATCTGAACATATGATCTTCCACCAAATAAACCAACTAGCATCAACTACAAGGATTAATTAACACTACTAGCAACCCACAGGTACCAATCCCGGACTTGGAGACAAGAATTGGATACAAGAGATGAACTAGGGTTTTGAGAGGAGATGGTGCTGGTGAAGATGTTGATGGAGATTTCCCTCTCCCGATGAGAGGAGCGTTGGTGATGACGATGGCGATGATTTCCCCCTCCCGGAGGGAAGTTTCCCTGGCAGAACAGCTCCGCCAGAGCCCTAGATTGGTTCCACCAAGGTTCCGCCTCGTGGCGGCGGAGTCTCATGCGGAAAGATGGCTTATGATTTTTTCCTCATCGAAAGACTCCATATAGCAGAAGGTGGCCATCAGAGGGCCACCAGGGGGCCCACGAGGTAGGGGGCGCGCCCCCACCCTCGTGGGCAGGGTGTGGCCCCCCTGGTGAACTTCTTGCGCTCAGTATTTTTTATATATTCCGAAAATGACTTCCATGAAGTTTCAGGACTTTTGGAGCTATGTAGAATAGGTCTCTAATATTTGCTCCTTTTCCAGCCCAGAATCCCAGCTGCCGGCATTCTCCCTCTTTATGTAAACCTTGTAAAATAAGAGAGAATAGGCATAAGTATTGTGGCATAATGTGTAATAACAGCCCATAGTGCAATAAATATCGATATAAAAGCATGATGCAAAATGGACGTATCAACTCCCCCAAGCTTAGACCTCGCTTGTCCTCAAGCGAAAGCCGAAATCGAAAAATATGTCCACATGTTTAGAGATAGAGGTGTCGATAAAAAATAAAATACGGACATGAGGGCATCATGATCATTCTTAGAATAGCAACTTATATAATTCTTGTCATGTGATCTCTTATGCTAGAGAAATAATTCAATCAAAATTTCAAGTATGAATCATAAACTTCATTGAAAACTAACAAACTATAATCTTAGTCATTGGAGCAGTTGCAATTTATCATAACATAGCAAAGAGTCAATATAAGAGCTTTTCAGCAAGTCCACATACTCAACTATCATATAATATTTCACAATTGCTAACACTCATGCAATACTTATGGGTATGGAGTTTTAATCGGATATAGAGAAAGATAGGGGCGTATAGTTTTGCCTCCCATTGTTTTACCTCAAGGGTAATGTCAACAATAATAGTTCATGAGAACTCACATCCAATTAGCCATATATACCAGGATCTTTCCAACATGTTGTGCTTGCCAAAAGATAAAATGTAAAAAGGAAGGGTGAAGATCACCATGACTCTTATGCAAGGTAGGAAATAAAAGTAAAAGATAGGCCCTTCGCAGAGGGAAGCAGAGGTTGTCATGCGCTTTTATGGTTGGATGCACAAAATCTTAATGCGAAAGAACGTCACTTTATGTTGCTACTTGTGATATGGACCTTTATTATGCAGTCCATCGCTTTTGTTTCTTCCATATCACACGATCGTATAAAGCTTATTTTCTCCCACACTAATAAGTCATACATATTTAGAGAGCAATTTTTATTGCTTGCACCGATGACAACTTACTTGGAGGATCTTACTCAATCCATAGGTAGGTATGGTGGACTCTCATGGCAAAACTGGTTTAAGGGTGTTTGGAAGCACAAGCAGTATCTCTACTTGGTGCAAAGAATTTGTCTAGCATGAGGGAGAAAGGCAAGATCAATAATGTTGGATGATCCATGCCAATATAATTTATCTTAGATGTAAGAAAACATAACCCATTACGTTGTCTTCCTTGTCCAATGTCAACTCTTTAGCATGTCATATTTTAATGAGTGCTCACAATCCTAAAAGATGTCCAAGATAGTATATTTATATGTGAAGACCTCTCTTTCTTTATTACTTCCTATTAATTGCAATGATGAACAAAACTATGTTTGTCAACTCTCAACAACTTTTATTCATCATACTCTTTCTATGTGAAGTCATTACTCTCCATAAGATCCATATGATCTCTTTGTTTCTTTTTATTTCTTTCTCTTTTCTTTTATTCCCTCAAGATCATGGCAAAATAATCAAGCCCTTGCTCAACACTAATCTTTATTATATATAGCTCACGGACTCGATTACATAGAAGGATCATAAAGCAAAACTCAAAACTAGATCATACTAAAACTTTATTCTACTAGATCAAGATATTACCAAAAGGATCGAACTAAGAAAAACGGTAAAGATAAAAGTGATGGTGATACGATACCGGGGCACTCCCCCAAGCTTGGCAGTCACCAAGGGGAGTGCCCATACGCATGTGATTATGTCTCCTTTGTTGGTGAAGAAGTTGATGGTGATGATGGATAGTCGCACATCAAGCGTAGGAGGTCTTCTAACTTGCGGATAATGCCTTTGAGTGCGATGATATGCTCCTTCAACAAAATATTTTCACTTGTGAGATACTTATTTTGTATACGAGCTAACTCAATCATCTTGAAAGCTTCGATCTCAGTTGGGGTAAGAAGATTGTGATCAAGTTGAAGGATGTCTTCTATTGCCGGAACTTGGTCCTCCTTGGCCTTCTTGATCCCTTCATCCTTGTTGATCTCCATGGGTTCTTCTCTCTTCAGCTCTATCTTCATTAGCCAAGCATCGTTGCCCTCATTGTTGGAGGAGGAGGGAGACGACATGATGCTTGGTGTTGACAACCCTAGCAGAAAACAACTCGAAACAAGAACAGAGGATTTTGCGTGATACAGTGGTCAAAACCTTCGGGATGTTATATAATGAATTTTTACCGACCAAAATACGTGACGTGTAAGAAAACAGAGTCCGGAGAGCACATGAGGTGCCCACGAGGTAGGGGGCACGCCCAAGGGGGTAGGGCGCGCCCTCCACCCTCGTGGATCCCTCGTGTCCTTCCCGGACTACTTCTTATTTTTCTATTTTTCTAAATATTCCAAAACGGAAGAAAATTGCCATTAGAACTATTTTGGAGTCGGTTTACTTACCGTACCACATACCTATTCCTTTTCGGAGTCTGAAACGTTCCGGAAAGTGTCCCTTATGTATTCCTCCGGGGTTACGCTTTCAATAACATTGGTTTCAAGATTTATAGGATTACCTGAGATATAATGTTTTAATTCTTTGACCGTTCACCACCTTCGGATTTGTGCCTTCAAAGTTGTTGATTTTTATGGCACCGGAATGATAGACCTCCTCGATAACGTAAGGACCTTTCCATTTAGAGAGAAGTTTTCCTGCAAAAAAATCTTAAACGAGAGTTGTATAGCAATACATAATCACCTACATTAAACTCACGCTTTGTATTCTTTTGTCATGCCATCTTTTAACTTTTTCTTTAAACAACTTGGCATTTTCATAGGCTTGGGATCTCCATTCATCAAGTGTGCTAATATCAAATAACCTCTTCTCACTGGCAAGTTTGAAATCATAATTGAGCTCTTTAATAGCCCAATAAGCCTTATATTCTAGCTCGAGAGGTAAGTGACATGCTTTTCCATAAACCATTTTATACGAAGACATACCCATAGGATTTTTATATGCAGTTCTATAGGCCCATAATGCATCATCAAGTTTCTTGGACCAATTTTTTCTAGATCTATTAACAGTGTTTTGCAAAATTAATTTGAGTTCTCTATTGCTCAATTCTACTTGACCACTAGACTATGGGTGATAAGGAGATGAAATTCTATGATTAACATCATACTTAGAAAGCATTTTACAGAAAGCACCATGAATAAAATGTGAACCACCATCAGTCATTAAATATCTAGGGACTCCAAACCTTGGAAAAATAACTTCTTTAAGCATCTTAATAGAGGTGTTATGATCAGCACTACTAGTTGGAATAGCTTCTACCCACTTAGTAACGTAATCAACATCAACTAAAATATGTGTATAACCATTAGAGGCAGGAAAAAGGTCCCATATAATCAAAGCCCCAAACATCAAATGGTTCAATAACAAGTGAATATAGGCATTTCTTGACGTCTACTAATATTACCAATTCTTTGACATTCATCACAAGACAAGACAAACTTATGGGCATCCTTGAAGAGAGTAGGCCAATAAAAACTGGATTGCAATACCTTATGTGCAGTTCTATCTCCAGCGTGGTGTCCTCCATAAGCCTCGGAGTGACACTTGCGTAGGATATGTTCCTGTTCATGCTCAGATACACAACGTCTAATAACACCATCTACTCCTTCTTTATAAAGGTGTGGGTCATCCCAAAAGTAATGTCTCAAATCATAGAAAAACTTTTTCTTTTGCTGGTATGTGAAACTAGGTGGTATAAATTTAGCAACAAATAATTAGCATAATCAGCATACCATGGAGCAGTACGAGAAGAATTTATGACATTTAATTGTTCATCGGGAAAGCTATCATCAATAGGTAGTGGGTCATCAAGCACATTTTCTAACCTAGACAAGTTGTCTACAACGGGGTTCTCAGCTCCCTTTCTGTCAATAATATGCAAATCAAATTCTTGTAGCAAGAGAACCCATCTAATAAGTCTAGGTTTAGCATATTTCTTTTCCATAAGGTATTTAATAGTAGCATGATCCGTGTGAATAGTTACTTTAGAATCAACAATATAAGGTCTGAACTTATCAGAAGCAAATACAACTGCTAAGAATTCTTTTTCAGTAGTAGCATAATTTCTCTGAGCGTTGTCTAGAGTTTTACTAGCATATTGAATAAAATTTAATTTCTTATCAACTCTTTACCCTAGAACAACACCTACAACATAATCACTAGCATCACACATAATTTCAAAGGGTAAATTCCAATCAGGTGGCTGAACAATCGGTGCAGAGATCAATGCTTTCTTAAGTATTTCAAATGCTTCTACGCAATCATCATAAAAAACAAATGGTATATCTTTTTGTAATAAATTAGTCAGAGGCCGAGAAATTTTTGAGAAGTCCTTAATGAACCTCCTATAAAAACCGGCATGACCAAGGAAACTTCTTATACCTTTGATGTTCTTGGGACATGACATCTTTTCAATAGCATCAACCTTGGCTTTATCAACCTCAATACCTCTTTCAGAAACTTTATGCCCCAAGACAATACCTTCATTAACCATAAAGTGGCACATTTCCTAATTCAAGACAAGATTAGTTTCTTCACATCTCTGCAAAACTCGGTCAAGGTTGCTTAAGCAATCATCAAAAGAGGATCCATAGACGGAAAAATCGTCCATGAAAACCTCACAAATCTTTTCACAGAAGTCAGAGAATATAGCCATCATGCATCTTTGAAAGGTAGGTGGATTACATAAACCAAAAGGCATACGTCTATAAGCAAAAGTACCAAAAGGGCAAGTAAAAGTAGTCTTTGATTGATCATTGGCTAACACAGGTATTTGAGAGAAACCAGAATAACCATCCAGAAAGCAAAATGTGTATGTTTGGATAATATTTCTAGCATTTGATCGATAAAAGGTAAGGGGTAATGATCTTTTTTAGTATCTTTATTTAATTTGCGGAAATAAATTACCATCCTATAACCTGTAATAATTCTTTGCGGGATCAACTCATCTTTATCATTAGGAACGACAGTAATACCTCCCTTCTTAGGGACACAATGGACAGGACTTACCCACTGACTATCAGCAACGGGATAGATTATACCTGCCTCAAGAAGCTTTAGTATTTCCTTTCTTACCACTTCCTTCATCTTAGGATTCAACCATCGTTGATGATCACGAACTGGTTTGGCATCTTCCTCCAAATTTATTTTGTGTTGACATAGAGTGGGACTAATGCCCTTAAGATCATCAAGAGTATATCCAATAGCAGCACGGTGCTTCTTCAGAGTTTTCAGTAATCTCTCTTCTTCATGCTCTGAAAGGTTAGCACTAATAATAACAGGATACATCTTTTTGTCATCAACATAAGCATATTTAAGAGTATCAGGTAACGGTTTAAGCTCAAACACGGGATCACCCTTGGGTGGAGGAGGATCCCCTAGGATTTCAACAGACAGATTGTGTTTCAGGATGGGTTCCTGTTTAAAGAATACTTCATCTATTTCCCTTCTTTCATTCATAAACATATCATTTTCATGGTCTAGCAAATATTGTTCTAAAGGATCACTAGGAGGTACGACAATAGAAGCAAGACCAATAATTTCATCTTTACTAGGCAATTCCTCTTCACGGTGTTGTCTACGAAATTTAGAGAAATTAAATTCATGAGACATATCACCTAAACCAATAGTAACAATATCCTTTTTGCAATCTATCTTAGCATTAATAGTGTTCAAGAAGGGTCTACCAAATATAATGGGACAAAAGCTATCTTGTGTGGAACCAAGAACAAGAAAATCAGTAGGATATTTAGTTTTCCCACACAAGACTTCAACATCTCTAACAATTCCAATTGGTGAAATAGTATCTCTATTGGCAAGACATCAATATCTTCTAACTCAGTAGGTGCAATATCATGCATAATTTCTCTGTATAAGTCAATAGGTATTGCACTAGCACTAGCACCCATATCACACAAGCCATGATAACAATGATCTCTTATTTTAACAGAAATAATAGGCATGCCTACCACAGGTCTAGGTTTATCTTTAGCACAAGGTTTAGCAATTCTAGCGGTTTCATCATAGAAATAAATAACATGCCCATCAATATTATCAGACAAGAGATATTTAACAATAGAAATATTAGGCTCAACTTTAACTTGCTCAGGAGGTGTATAAGTTCCAATATTGCTTTTACGAACCACAGTTGAAGCTTTAGCATGGTGCGATTGTTATCAGAAAGCCGAGCATATAAATTTTGAATAATAATTTCTCTTGAGAGCTCATGATTGGGGCATGAATATAACATTGATTTAAGCCTCCCCAAGCTTGGGCGATGCTTTCTCCTTCACGAGGCCAAAATATATATATAATTGCGATCACGATGAACAAGATGCATATGATAAAACTTCTGATGACATTCCAATTTCAATCGTTTGTAGTTCCATGACCCCGTATCAACACATAGCCTATACCATGTCAATGCATCTTCCTTCAAAGATAAAGGGAAGACCTTCTTCTTAATAACATCTTCGGGTACACCTGCAAGCTTAAATAATTCACAAACTTCATCCACATATATTAGGTGCTCATCAGGATGCATTGTTCCGTCTCCTGCAAAAGGATTAGCTAGCAGTTTTTCTATCATACCCGAAGGAATTTCAAAGCTGACATTTTTATTTTCATTTTCATTTTCAGTAGGTTCAGTAGGTTGAGGAGCAACTCTTTGCCGTATTGGTCGGGGTGAAGATACCCCGAACAAGCCCCTCAGAGGACTACTTTCCATAGTAACAAGTGACAGTAAATTTCAGTACACTATATAAATTTTTCCTTACCAAAATCCACCTACCAAAGGCGCTTGTAACACCCCGGATGTAACTTACCCAATTTGTACTCCAACTCTTGCCGTTTCCGGCGTTTAAGTTATTTTATTTTCTTGGGTTCGGGTCTTTGTCTCCGTGTGTTGTGGTCGTTGTCATGCATCTCATATCATGTCATCATGTGCATTGCATTTGCATACGTGTTCATCTCATGCATTCGAGCATTTTCCCCGTTGTCCGTTTTGCATTCCGGCGCTTCGTTCTCCTCTGGTGGCCATTTCTACCTTTCTTTTGTGTGTGGGGATTAAACATTTCCGGATTGGACCGAGACTTGTCAAGCGGCCTTGGTTTACTATCGGTAGACCGCCTGTCAAGTTTCGTACCATTTGGACTTCGTTTGATACTCCAACGGTTAACCGAGGGACCGAAAAGGCCTCGTGTGTGTTGCAGCCCAACACCCCTCCAATTTGGCCCAAAACCCACCAAAACCTTCTCCATCATCAAGAGTGTTCGATCACGATCGCGTGGCTGAAAACCGCACCTCATTTGGACTCTCCTAGCTCCTCCTATGCCTATTTAAAGATCCCCCAAAAATCTCCTTCTCCTTTCCCCCCCGAAAAACCCTAGATCCACTCATCATCGCGCGCCGCCGGACAAAAATCCCGCCGACGGACATTGTCCGCTTCCCCCGCCAGCCACTCCGGGCGTGCCACGTGGCGACCCGGCGCCCCACTTCGCCGCCTCCTCCGCCGGCCCGCCGAGGCCCGTAGCGCCCCCCCGGGCCCAGTCGCCGCCACCCGCACCCGGCTCGCCGTGCCGCCACACGCGTCGACCCGCCGCCGTCTTCTCCGAGCCCAGCCGCATCGCCGCCCGCCGCCGCCTCTCGGCCCACTCCGCCGCCTGGCCGCGCCCCCACATCGCCTCGGCCTCGCCTCCCCTCGCCCGGAGCCGAGCTCCACCGCGGCCACCTCGCCGTCCGGCGAGCTCCGACCTCCCCTACTCCGAGCTCCAGCCGTCACGTCTCCAACTCCGGCGAGCACTCTTCCGGCCATCCTCGTAATCCGTGCCCGATCCAGATTTGAGATTCGGTTGACTTTTTATCCCTAACCCTAGCTTATATGCCCTTGTTCATCGTGCCATAACTTTGCATCCGTAGCTCCAATTTGGGCATATAGCATATCAAAATGTTCATCTCAGAGAGTACATCATTTCATTCCATTGCATCATTTTCATTTGAGTTCATCTTGATGCCCGAAATGTTGTTAGAAGAGGGCTACTTGAGATAATTGTCAGATCTGCTACTCCATTTAGATATTTGTCATTTTTGCCATCTTTATTGTGTGCATGATATGCCCTTGAGCTCTGCATATGTTTTGTTAAGGGTTTTGCCATCTTTCCAGAGGTGCAACCCATGTATTTTTGTGATGTGTGTGGTGACTAGCACAAGCTTGCAAAGTGGTGCACTTGGTAATGCTGATTTTAGGGACTTAGCATTTCCACTAAGTCCTTGGTCTGTTTATCTCATTATGCTATATGTTCATGGTGTTTCCTAGTGATCCGTACCTCTTTTGGGGATGATCAGTAAGGATGTTTTGTTAATCTTGTAATGCTCTATCCATCCATGTATTTGTTTGCAATTATGGAGGACCCTAGCTTGAGTCAATCGAGCTCTACTTTTGCTACTTTGTGAATCTGGGCAGATTGTCAACTTGTTTGCAATTTTGCCGATGATGTTGTAGTTGATCCGTGCATGCTATGTTATTGTAATTGCCATGTCTAGCTTACATTTTTGTGTATTCTTGATGGATGTATGCTTAGTTGGTCATGACTTGCTCCGTAGTGAGTGCATCGAGCTCGTAAACATGCCTACTTGATATCTGTTTTCAGCATGCTCCAGTTTTCACTAAGTCTGTGATCTGATCATGTTTTTGCTATGTTCACATGTTTGCAATTGTATTTTCTGGTCCTTTTTGACTCAAGGTCACTAAGGGACTTTTGTTAAGCTCTTTGAGTAGCTCCATGCCATGCTTTACTTTGCCATGTTCAGTTCCTGTAGCATGTAGTTTTGTTGCTCCGAAGAGTGCTACCTGATCTGCGATTCCAGACAAGTGTTAATTTCACTAAGTCTGAAATCTGTTTGTCATATGCATTTTTGCCATGCTTGTTTGAACCTGTTAATGGATGTATTGGCCGTAGCTCAGTGCAAGACTTTTGTTAAGCATCTTGAATGCATCCCTGCCATGTATTTTGTTGTCATGTTTGGGTGCTGTAGCATGTTCATTTTGTTGCATTTAGATGGCTACATGCTGTAAATCGCAGACCGGTGTCATATTTGAATCGCTTGCCATTTCCAAACCGTAACTCCGATTCCGGCGTTCTTTATATCGTTTTCAAGCGATTTCATCTCATCTTTTCCGTGGCATGCTTGGATTCCCAAGTTGAAGCCAGGTTCATGCATCCCTTGTCACATCTTGCATATGCATCCCGCATCGCATCCCGCATAGCATATCATCTTTGCATCATATTGTTTGAGTCTTGCACGTGATTGATTGTGTCCTTGTTGCTTGTTTGTCTTGTTTGGGTAGAGCCGGGAGACGAGTTCGCTAACAAGGAGCCCATTGAGTTTGCTTTCGAGGATCCAGCCAACTCTGACAACTGTGCAGGCAAGATGATCATACCCTCGAAATCACTACTATCTTTGTTATGCTAGTTTGCTCGCTCTTTTGCTATGCCAATGCTACGATTCCTACCACTTGCTTTCAAGCCTCCCAAATTGCCATGTCAAACCTCTAACCCACCATGTCCTAGCAAACCATTGATTGGCTATGTTACCGCTTTGCTCAGCCCCTCTTATAGCGTTGCTAGTTGCAGGTGAAGATTGGAGGCCGTTCCTTGTTGGAACATTTATTTACTTGTTGTGATATCATTATACTATCTTGTTATCTTAATGCATCTATATACCGGGTAAAGGGTGGAAGGCTCGGCCTCTCGCCTAGTGTTTTGTTCCACTCTTGCCGCCCTAGTTTCCGTCATATCGGTGTTATGTTCCCGGATTTTGCGTTCCTCATGCGGTTGGGTTATAATGGGAACCCCTTGATAGTTCGCCTTGATTAAAACTTTTCCAGCAATGCCCAACCTTGGTTTTACCATTTTCCACCTAGCCTATTTTTCCCTTGGGTTTCCGGAGCCCGAGGGTCATCTTATTTAAACCCCCCGGGCCAGTGCTCCTCTGAGTGTTGGTCCAAACTGTCAGCCGCCGGTGGCTACCAGGGGCAACTCTGGGCTGGCCTACCAGAAGTTTGGACAATCTGAGTGTGCCCTGAGAAAGAGATATGTGCAGCTCCTATCAGGATTTGTCGGCACATTCGGGCGGTGTTGCTGGTCTTGTTTTAACCTGTTGAAGTGCCTTGAAGAACCGAGATACCGAGTCTGATCAGAACGTCTTGGGAGGAGGTCTATTCCTTCGATGGCCGTGAGAGCTTGTCATGGGCTAAGTTGGGACTCCCCTGCAGGGATTTGAACTTTCGAAAGTCGTGCCCGCGGTTATGGGCAGATGGGAACTTGTTAATGTCCGGTTGTAGATAACTTGAACCTTAACTTAATTAAAATGAATCAACTGAGTGTGTTACCGTGATGGCCTCTTCTCGGCGGAGTCCGGGAAGTGGACACGGTGTTGGAGTAATGTTTGCGCAGGTTGTTCTCTAGTTTCTCGCTCGCGCTTTGCCTCCTCTTCTCGCTCTCTTTTGCGAATAAGTTAGCCACCACATATGCTAGTCGCTTGCTGCAGCTCCACCTATATTTTTACCTTGCCTTACCTATAAGCTTAAATAGTCTTGATCGCGAGGGTGCGAGATTGCTGAGTCCCTGTGGCTCACAGATTACTATTACACCAGATGCAGGGCCTGATGATTCCGATCCAGGTGACGCGCTCGAGCTCAAGTGGGAGTTCGATGAGGACTCTCAATGTTACTATGTTTCCTTTCCTGATGATCAGTAGTGGTGCCCACTTGGGGGTGATCGGGACCGTGTCGCATGTTGGGTTATCTTTTATTTTGGCGCCGTAGTCGGGCCATGAGTGTTTGGATGATGTAGTGTTATTTATGTACCTTGATTGACGTGACGAGTGTAAGCCAACTATGTTATCTCCCCTTTTATTATCTATATTACATGAGATGTTGTGAAGATTGCCTAACTTGCGACATATGCCTTCAATGCGATTATGCCTCTAAGTCGTGGCTCGACACGTGGGAGATATAGTCGCATTGAGGGTGTTACAAGTTGGTAATCAGAGCCTTCCCCGACCTTAGGAGCCCCATTGCTTGATCGTTTGTAGCAGCCGAGTTGTGTCTAGAAAAATGTTTTGAGTCATTTAGGAATTATATATCGGAGAGTTTAGGAATTCTTTTTATTTCCTAGTCTCCTCATCGCTCTGGTAAGGCATCCTGACGTAGAGTTTTGACTCTTCTCTTCTCAAATTTCACTAAAAAAAATTTAGGATCACGCGGGTATCTTGGAATCGTTCCGATGGTTTTATGATGAGAACATTGTCTTGGTGCCTCCTGTCAGGGGTTTTGTGGAAGTGTCCCGGGGAGTTGAGCTCTGAGGTGTTGTCGTCATAATTTTATCGTTGCAATTCTGGAATACCTGAGTTTAGTACGCCGACATCGAAAATCTCTTTTATGCAGTTCGTTGGTGAGATAACCTCGACGCCACCCAGTACTGGGGCGGGAGTTCGGGAGTATCACCATAACTTGTATAACGGATGCTTTTCGAAGGTTGAGGTAGATGGTTTCCGAAGGTTTCTCGGTTATGTGTTGAAGGATGGATACAACTGGATGTAGGATTTGCTAGAATTGGGTGAGATATTATGCTTCTCCTGTATCCCCAACACCTGATTGCATAACCGGAAAGGTTCGGGAGTTTCATAGGTGGGAATTCTTGTAGCTCTAGTTCTTCTTCCACGGATATTTGGTTTGAGATTGGGATTTCTTACCGAGTATTTGTTCTTGAGCCGTACCTTGTTGATTTATTTCTCTACTTAAATTCTAAGTGGCTTCTCAATTTATGGATTTGTGACCATTTCAAGAGGAATGCATTCGTTCATTTTGTTCGGATGTGCAGACTATATGTTGCAATTTTCGTTCCGTTGGATTCAGCTTCAATATTTGTCTATCAATGTGCTAATGGTGGTCAACCTCTTCAGGATGGCTCCTCCAATGCGCACGACCCCGAATCCTAATCTGCCACCACCTCCACCTCCTCCGGAGGCATGGCAAGCTGTGATGGCCGCAACCAATGCAAACACACAGTTGATCATGCAAATTCTCCAAGAGCGCAATCAGGGCAACCAAGGGAACCAAGGCAACAATCAGAATCACTATGCTACACTCAACAAGTTCCTTGCTAACGGGCCAAAGACTTTCAGCAATTGTGTTGAGGCAACCGATGCTGACGATTGGCTGGTGGATCTGTGCAAGCATTTCGAGTGCAGTAACGTCGGGCCTGAGGACTTTGTCAAGTTTGCTTCCTTCCAACTCAAAGATCAAGCTGCAGAATGGTTCCAGCAGTACAAGGACTCCAGAGGTGGACGTGTTATCACTTGGGATGAATTCCGTCAAGATTTCCGAGCTCATCATATCCCTCAGAGCGTGGTTGAAAGGAAGCGTGAGGAATTCCGCAACCTGAAGCAAGGCTCTTTGTCTGTCTATGACTACAACAAGTTGTTCCAGAAGCTCGCTCGCTTTGCCAAGCAGGACGTCCCTGATGAGAAGAGCATGATATACCAGTTCAGGGGTGGTCTCAGAGAAGAAATCCAGCTAGCTCTTGTTCTCTTTGAGCCCTTGAGGTACGATGAGTTCTACAACATGGCACTTAAGCAAGAGGCTGCTCAATTGAGGTGTGATGCTTCCAAGAAGCGAGTCAGAGATGTTACTCATTCTTCCTCTACTCAAGTGGCCAAGCAGCAGAAGTATTGGCTTCCTCCTCCTCCGTTCTGTCAGCCGTATCAGCAGAAGAGCAAAGGTGGCAGTGGATCTTCCTACGCACCCAACCCTGGCTTTCAGAACAAGACTTCGTCTCAAGCTCCAAGATCGAGTGCTCCGCATCACCGTCCGCTTTCAGAGGTCACGTGCAACAAGTGCCAACAGAAAGGTCACTATGCCAACAAGTGTTTCAACCAGAGGCGTCTTCCTCCTCCTCCTGTGAGATCGGCAAGTACAGCTGTGGTCAAGCATAACCCCAAGTACGCCAAGGTCAATATGGTGAATGCAGCTCAGGCAGAGGATTCATCAGATGTCATCATGGGTAACCTTCCTGTTAACGATGTTCCTGCAAAAGTTCTTTTTGACACTGGTGCATCGCATTGTTTTATCTCGAGACCTTTTGCATCTAAGCATGGGTGGTTTTCTCAAGTTATGCATAAGCCATTAACAGTGGTCTCTCCGGGTAGATGCTTGCTTGCTAACTACGAAGTTCCGGATATTTCTATCTCGATGGGTGATTTCAAGTTTCTGGCTTCTCCAATGATGCTTGGTAACTCGGATATTGATCTTATTCTCGGAATGGATTGGCTTTCTAAGCACAAGGCTCAGCTTGATTGTGCAGCCAGGCAGATTCAGTTGACTCATTCGTCTGAGGATGTAATTGTCTTTGCTACTCGGGATAATACTATCAGTCTGTTTTCTCTCAATGAGAAGGGTGAACTCGATGCCATCTCGCAAATTCCAGTCGTTTGCGAATATCAAGACGTCTTCCCAGAAGAGCTTCCAGGAATGCCTCCGCACCGGCCAGTTGAATTCGTTATTGATCTTGAGCCCGGCACGGAACCTGTGTGCAAGCGTCCTTACAAGCTCGGACCTGAAGAGTTGAAGGAGCTGAAGAAGCAACTCGATATTCAAGAGAAAATGGGTCTCATCCGGCCTAGTTCTTCTCCATGGGGTTGTGGTGTTCTTTTTGTGAATAAGAAGGATGGAACGGACCGACTTTGTGTTGATTACCGTCCATTGAACAAGAAGACCATCAAGAACAAATACCCACTTCCCAACATCAATGAGCTGTTCGAACAACTCAAAGGTGCCCAAGTATTCTCCAAGCTTGATCTTCATATGGGTTATCATCAGATTCGAATCCGTGAGCAAGATATTCCAAAGACGGCTTTCAGGACAAGCTATGGTTCATATGAATACACTGTCATGTCTTTTGGCCTCGTCAACGCTCCTCCGACGTTCTCTCGCATGATGAACTTCATCTTCAACGCCTACACCAATGACTTCGTTTTGGTCTATCTCGACGACATTCTGGTTTTCTCGAAGAACAAGGAAGATCATGCCAAGCACTTGCGTTTGGTACTCGATAAGCTGAGGGAACACCAGTTCTACGCCAAGTTCTCCAAGTGCGAATTTTGGCTCGATGAGGTTCTTTATCTTGGTCATATCATCTCTGCCAAGGGCATTGCGGTGAATCCTGAGAAGGTGTCTGCAATTGTGAATTGGGAACCTCCTCAGAACGTGAAGCAACTCCGTAGCTTCCTCGGTCTCGCAAGCTACTGTCGAAGATTTGTTGAAAACTTTTCTAAGATCGCGAAGCCTCTCCCAAATCTTCTCCAGAAGCACGTCAAGTACGTTTGGTCTCCGGAGTGTGACATTGCTTTCAACACTTTGAAAGAGAAATTGATCACTGCTCCAGTTCTCACTCCGCCTGATGAATCCAAGCCGTACGAGGTCTTTTGTGATGCCTCTCTCCAAGGTCTTGGCGCAGTATTGATGCAAGGGAAGAAAGTTGTTGCTTATACCTCTCGCCAGTTGAAGCCCAATGAGAAGAACTACCCCACTCATGATCTCGAGTTGGCGGCAGTTGTGCATACTCTTTTGACTTGGAGACATCTCTTATTGGGAAGAAAAGTGGACATTTTCACTGATCACAAGAGTCTCAAGTACATCTTCACTCAGCCTAATCTCAACCTCAGGCACATTCGGGCGGTGTTGCTGGTCTTGTTTTAACCTGTCGAAGTGTCTTGAAGAACCGAGATACCGAGTCTAATCGGAACGTCTCGGGAGGAGGTCTATTTCTTCGTTGACCGTGAGAGCTTGTCATGGGCTAAGTTGGGACCCCCCTGCAGGGATTTGAACTTTCGAAAGCCGTGCCCGCGGTTATGGGCAGATGGGAATTTGTTAATGTCCGGTTGTAGATAACTTGAACCTTAACTTAATTAAAATGAATCAACTGAATGTGTTACCGTGATGGCCTCTTCTCGGCGGAGTCCGGGAAGTGGACACGGTGTTGGAGTAATGTTTGCGCAGGTTGTTCTCTAGTTTCTTGCTCGCGCTTTGCCTCCTCTTCTCGCTCTCTTTTGCGAATAAGTTAGCCACCACATATGCTAGTCGCTTGCTGCAGCTCCACCTATATTTTTACCTTGCCTTACCTATAAGCTTAAATAGTCTTGATCGCGAGGGTGCGAGATTGCTGAGTCCCTGTGGCTCACAGATTACTATTACACCAGATGCAGGGCCTGATGATTCCGCTCCAGGTGACGCGCTTGAGCTCAAGTGGGAGTTCGACGAGGACTCTCAATGTTACTATGTTTCCTTTCCTGATGATCAGTAGTGGTGCCCAGTTGGGGGTGATCGGGACCGTGTCGCATGTTGGGTTATCTTTTATTTTGGCGCCGTAGTCGGGCCATGAGTGTTTGGATGATGTAATGTTATTTATGTACCTTGATTGACGTGGCGAGTGTAAGCCAACTATGTTATCTCCCCTTTTATTATCTATATTACATGGGATGTTGTGAAGATTGCCTAACTTGCGACATATGCCTTCAATGCGATTATGCCTCTAAGTCGTGCCTCGACACGTGGGAGATATAGTCGCATCGAGGGTGTTACAGCACTTCACTCCCCGGCAATGGCGCCAGAAAAGAGTCTTGATGACCCACAAGTATAGGGGATCTATCCTAGTCCTTTCGATAAGTAAGAGTGTCGAACCCAACGAGGAGCAGAAGGAAATGATAAGCGGTTTTCAGCAAGGTATTCTCTGCAAGCACTGAAATTATAGATAACAGATAGTTTTGTGATAAGATAATTGGTAACAAGCAACAAGTAAGAAAAGTAAATAAAGTGCAGCAAGGTGGCCCAATCCTTTTTGTAGCAAAGGACAAGTCTGGACAAACTCTTATATGATGTAAAGCGCTCCTGAGGACACATGGGAATTATCGTCAAGCTAGTTTTCATCACGTTCATATGATTCGTGTTCGGTACTTTGATAATTTGGTATGTGGGTGGACCGGTGCTTGGGTACTGTCCTTACTTGGACAAGCATCCCACTTATGATTAACCTCTATTGCAAGTATCCGCAACTACAACAAAAATATTAAGGTAAACCTAACCATAGCATGAAACATATGGATCCAAATCAGCCCCTTACGAAGCAACACATAAACTAGGGTTTAAGCTTCTGTCACTCTAGCAACCCATCATCTACTTATTACTTCCCAATGCCTTCCTCTAGGCCCAAATAATGTTGAAGTGTCATGTAGTCGACGTTCACATAACACCACTAGAGGAGAGACAACATACATCTCATCAAAATATCGAACGAATACCAGATTCACATGACTACTAATAGCAAGACTTCTCCCATGTCCTCAGGAACAAACGTAACTACTCACAAAGGATATTCATGTTCATAATCAGGGGGGTATTAATATGCATATAGGATCTGAACATATGATTTTCCACCAAATAAACCAACTAGCATGAACTACAAGGAGTAATTAACACTACTAGCAACCCACAGGTACCAATCCCGGACTTGGAGACAAGAATTGGATACAAGAGATGAACTAGGGTTTTGAGAGGAGATGGTGCTGGTGAAGATGTTGATGGAGATTGCCCTCTCCCGATGAGAGGAGCGTTGGTGATGATGATGGTGATGATTTCCCCCTCCCGGAGGGAAGTTTCCCTGGCAGAACAGCTCCGCCAGAGCCCTAGATTGGTTCCGCCAAGGTTCCGCTTCGTGGCGGCGGAGTCTCGTCCGAAAAGATGGCTTATGATTTTTTTCTCATCGAAAGACTCCACATAGCAGAAGATGGCCATCGGAGGGCCACCAGGGGGCCCACGAGGTAGGGGCGCGCCCAGGGGGGTAGGGTGCGCTCCCGACCCTCGTGGGCAGGGTGTGGCCCCCTGGTGAATTTCTTGCGCTCAGTATTTTTTATATATTCTGAAAATGACTTCCGTGAAATTTCAGGACTTTTGGAGCTGTGCAGAATAGGTCTCTAATATTTGCTCCTTTTCCAGCCCAGAATCCCAGTTGCCGGCATTCTCCCTATTTATGTAAACCTTGTAAAATAAGAGAGAATAGGCATAAGTATTGTGGCATAATGTGTAATAACAGCCCATAATGCAATACATATTGATATAAAAGTATGATACAAAATGGACGTATCAGTGGACGAGTGGGAGTGAGCGTGGGCTTTCTTTTCTCCGCGGGTCGGGAGGACCTCCGCGCGCCTTATATAGGGCGGGCCGTGATCCAAATAACTATTTGGATCCTAGAATTATAATAGTAACGCTAAACTAAGCGTGAATGTAGAATAGCTTATTCTACACCCCAGTAACTGTACATACAAAATATAGTAACACAGTATGTAAAATATAGTAATTTTCATAAAAATGAAGTAAATTACAAACATAAGTAGTAAAAAATATATTTTTCTAATTACTATATTTTATACACCGTTTTACTAGGTTTTGTATATAGCGTTACTAAGGGTGTAGAATAAGCTATTCTATGCTCAAGCTTAGAATAGCGTTACCCTCTCTCTCTGATCCTATAGAGAGAGATACTATTCTGATCTTAGGATCTTCTGATCATGGCGTCCCTATATAGATGGGAGTGACATTTCCCGAAATTCCAAACCGGTTGACCGAAGGACAAAAACACAGCTACCTCTAACCTCCCATATCTCGTGCCTTCTGGACATCCTCCCCAAATCGCCGCCACATCTCCCGCTCGGCCGGCGCCCTTCTCCACGGCCGGCGCGCCACCACACCCACGCCGGCGCACATCCTCCCGCGTGGCCGGCGCCCCTCCACCCTCCTCCCACCGCCCCCGTGCCCAGCGCGCCACCTACTTTCCTCCCCAACGAACGGCGCGCCTCCTTCCGCGCGACCGAGGCACCTCTTCCGCCATGGCCGGCAAGCCTCCTCCCGTCTCCACCCTCAAATCCATCCACCGCAGGGCCCTGTAATCCCGCGTGATGTTCGCCGGGCCATGGATTCCCATGCGCTGCTGTAGGGCCCTGGATCCCAAGCGTCGCCGCCGTCGGGGTCCTGGCTCGTCTGCCACATTACCCCTGGGACCTCGGCTCCCTCGTGCGTCGCAGGCCCCCCCACACGCCGCCGCAAACCGCACCACCACATCGCCGGCGCTTACCCTCTTCCCCGAGCTCCCCCGAGCGACCGTACCCCGGATTCACACCTCGCTGGACTACGGGGCTCATGCCACAACACCTCCCCTCCCCCAAGTTCGCGCGCCACTACACGAGCTCCTTCCCCACCGCCGGCCAACTGCCGCCGCATTCCTAGGCACCGCTATCGCGCCTGGACTGCAGGGACGGCCGAATCCGACCTTCCCTGGCATCACCTTTCTTCGTTCTCTCATGTGGCTAGTTTGTTGAGCAGCGCTGGTCTTTGTACCATGGTCCTTGTTTTATTTTGCTTCAGAATTATGTTCGCGTCTGAATTTTTGTGCTGGATTCAAGAAGCAACAGTTCACAGGCTCCACTGCTGCTAAATCCCCACGTTCCATGTCGCCTGCTTGTGTGTACCTGTCAATGAAGGGAAAACTGACATGGGCAAAGTTATATCTATAGGCAGAAGTTCGGAAAGAAGATGGAGTGTGGCTCAATTTCTTCTAGAATTTTTAATTCTCGTTACAAAAAGACAGTTTGGGAAAGAAGAAGAAATTGCAGGCTGCTGTCTTGTTTGATATTCGGTTGTTTTGTGCCTTTTTTGTTCTCCATTCAGCTCAAAAGCTTGTGTCTCTAGAATCCTACACTCTATCACTCGGCAGGTCACGACCTCCTCTAGATGCAGGTTGTGGTGTCCATGTTGTCACTTCTCCAGCATACCACGCTTCCATACATGATGGTGAGTGCCACCCTCTGGGCTCCAATTTGTCGCCGCCACAGGACACCCCTCGATGGAAATTTTTGGACTGCAGCAAGACGGAGCGAGGCAGTGTGTGCACTTGCTAAGAGTTGTCGACCAGCGCGCCTCAAACAAACTTCCTGTAGCATGTGTACGATTTTACCCACAATGATTTCTCTCAACATCATCTTGGGGGTTACAGACCTAAACAATGAACTTGCTTGTTGGCTGTAACTAATACTGACCACATTAGATTGTAGTTGTTCAAAAAAAAAAGACTAGATTGTAGTTTTTGCGTGTGACGTTGTTGCATCTTTGGATTTGTTGCACCGCAAAATAATTTTTTTCTGTTTCTAAGAAACTAAAAACGAAGCAATTCAAATTGAAAGCCCAAGAAAGTCCAAATTAAAAAATAGAGAAGTTCACTACTTATTAAAAACGGATTTCGCCCGTATCCACAAAAACCTTGAAGTTCAAATTTAGAAAATGGGGTGGTTTGGTGTCCATTTGAATATTTTCCTTTTACATAACAAAGTAAAAAAAATCCTTTTTTGAAAAACAAAAAACTAAAAAGGTCAAACTACAATAACAAAGAAGTACAAGGTTTAAAAACCCGAAATTTAGTGATTCTAGAAAACCAGGAAGTTCAAAAATAAAAAATGAACTTTTATAAATGGAATTTTTTTTCCATTTTAAAAAAAAACATAGAATGTCAAATTAAGTTAATAGAGCGGTTCGATGTTCATAAAAAAGGAAACAAATCTCATTTCTAAAACAAATAAAAACACAAATAACCAAGAAGTATAGTTCAAACTAACCAAGAAGTTCTACGATGTTTACTACAAAAGTAATTTGTTTTTCTGTTACAAGTGAATAACACCAAGAAGTCCAAATTGAAAAAACCAGGAAGTTCAATTTTTGAAAATAGAATAGTTCAATGTATATGAAACACCCAAATTTTCCTTGCTATTATAAAAAACTAAGAAGTTTAATTTAAAAAATGGAGCAGTTCGACATTTATTACAAAAACTTGAATATTTCCCATTACTAATGAATAAACCAAGAAGTTCAGTTCTAAATAACGAAGAAGTTCGACATTTACTAAAAAAATCCAATTATTCACATTTCTAAAATGCATAAAGAGGTTCAAATTTTTTAAAAGTAGAGCACTTCAAAATTCATAAAAAAGGATTAAGAAAATAAAACTAGGAAGTCCAAATTAAGAAGATGGAGAAGTTCGATGATTATAGAAAACTCATTTTCCTCGTTATTAAAGAATGGAAACAAGAAGTTCAAAAATAAAATAACAAGAAGTTCAACTTTTAAAAATAGAGCGCTTCAAAAAATACATAAAAAAGGGTTAAGAAATTCAGATTAATATTCATAAAAAACTCAGATATTTTCACGTAACCGAGAGAAGTTTAGATTGATAACTGTCAGAAGTTCACGTACTACCTGGTGTGCATTTTGTATTAAAAAATAAAAAAAGCAAGGACTAAAAGTTTTGTTGTTATAAATTCAAGTCCTCGGTCGGAGAAAACTAAAAAATTATTGTGAGAGAGGTTTGTACAAAAAGAATATCATTTGTGTAACACCGACGAAATGGATGAGAAAATTACAAACGAAAATATGTCACAGAAGTACAACGTGAAAACAGCACGAAGTTCGACTACTATAGTGAATGAATTTGAGATGAAAAACTTTTAAAATTGTCACGAGTATGAAAAAAACGATCAACACAGGAAAGTTGTGTGTTTACAACAGCTTTCCATCGGTATATCACTTGCTCAATTCCGGTGAGTGGATGAAGAGCTACGAGCAGCGGATGGAGATCTACGAGCAAAAAAAGCACGTGAAAAACAAAGTGAAGTTCAAGTAGACATGCCGAGAAGTTCAGGTTCTTCACGTGGTGCATTTTCGAAGAATCTGTTTCGCGGTAAAGGCAAAACGAATGATCTCGCCGTTTGCGAAATTGCTTGAAAACAACTAGGAATCACAGAAAACCATCAACATGAAAAAGTTTCGCATTTTACTTAGCTTTTCAACTGTATATTATTTGCCCCATTCCGATAAAGTTTGTAAAAATTACGGTGAAAATACATTTTTAGCCATTTTTAAAATTGACTTTAAACAGTAAAGAATTGGGAGAAACAATATATACCAAAAAGTTTTTGCATTTCCTCAAGCTTTCCAACGCCGTATCATTTGCTGCATTCGGACGTATGGTTAAAAAACTAGATTGAAAATACGAATTCGGTGGAATTTGTACCATCTTTTAAATTACTGTTAAACCGTTCAAAATTCGAGAAAACTTTCTACAAGAAAAAGTAGTGCATTTTCATAAGCTTTCCAACGCCATATCATTTGCCTCAATTGGATTAGCCGTTTAGAAATGACATCGAAAATACGATCTCGGCTGTTCGGTTTATGAAATTTTACAATTTTCCAAATTACAATTTAACCATAGGGAATTAGAAAAAACTTTCAACAAGTGGAAGGAGCGGTTTTGCAGCAGTTTCCCAATGCCATATTATTTGCCCCATTCCGATAAATGGTTTAGAAATGCGATCGAAAATACGATTCACATTTTTTGTATGAAGAAAAAATGGTTTTCAGAACTGCTCTTAAACCGCTTACATTTTGCAAAACATTTAACTTGGGTCATGATACTGGTGTCCATAGCTTTCCAACGGTATATCGCAAGCTCCATTTGGGCAATGTTGGCGGAAGTTCAACCTAGCACTAGGAGAAGTTCAGGTCGAACAACTCAGGCAGTAAAATTGCAAAAAACACAATTTCATCATGAACCAAGAGCAAAATCCACCAACGAACGAGATTCCTATTTAAAACCGGTATTTAGTTGCTAAAAAATGTTTCTAGATTACACTAACATCATATAGAACACGACTAACAAGAATAATTCACGGGGGAAGCCACGGTTGCGAAGATAGCGCGAAGGTCGGGTTCGTACAGAGGGAAGTTCACACGCGTTACTCAGGCAGTTCAGGTTGTGATCAGAATATTATTCTGATCCTGTGATCAGAATTCTGATCACAACACCCGTATATAGGGCGACGAACATGTTCCCAAACAAAAAACTAGCGTGCCAAGCCTGTATCGAAAAAAGAAACCCACCCACCCCGACCCGCATGTTTCTAGCAGGACATCACCGCCGCCGCCCCACCCCGTGCGCCGTCGCCCCCTCGTCCTCTGGCGCGCCGCCGCCCCCTCGTCCTCCGATGCGAGGACACCCCCTCGTCCTCCTCCGGCGCGCTGCTGCACCTGCCTCTCCCGATGCAAGGCCACCCCCTCGTCCTCCGGTGCGCCGCCGCCCCTGCCTTCTTTGGCGCGAGGCCACCTGCCCACCGCTAGCCTCCTCTTTGCCTTGGGTTGCTCCCACCACCGTCGTTTGCAAGTCACCGTCAGGACTCACGCTATCGCCCTCGGCCACCTCCTAAGGCACCGTCGATGGCCGCGGATCTAAGTGCTAGCCGCTGGATCCAGCGGTTGCTCACGGTCGTTGTTGTGGTGGGCGCACGGCAGATGCCAAGGGATGGCTAAAGAGAGGAGGAGGCTCGAGAGCGCTGGTGGACTCCAGAGGCGAGGTTGGCATGTGCGGGCGCGGGACGCCGGGCATACCCAGGTTCGGGGCTCTCCGAAGAGATAATACCCCTAGTCCTGCCGAGTGTAGTTGGATGATCGATAGTACAATGTTGCTCCTCGAGCTGTATGGAGGAGGAAGGAAGCTGGACAAGGCTTGGGCTGCCCCTTCTCTCCGGTGTTGCTGTTTTGTGGCTAGTCCTATGCTTACTTACTTTTCTCTCGTATGTGTTTTCTGCTTGCCCTCTCGCTCTCCCCCCCGTATGATCGCGGGCTCCTGAGAGGTTTTATAGTCCAACCCCCCGGGGGTACAATGGTAATGTTACAAGTCAGTGGGTCCGTATTGTCGGTGTCCAAGGACCCGGGCTGGGTCCCGCTGAGGGCTTGTGGTTCGCCGGGTTCCCCTAGGTGCGGGCCCTGCATGCCTAGGGGGACTGTGCGTCGTCTTGTCGATCGTCAGGGTGTGGCCGAGTCGAGTCGTGTACAGTGCTCTCCGTCAGGTTGCCGCTTGCTGTCGTCAGCGGTGAAGGCGGGGGCACTGTAGCCACGCCGGCCTTGGTCAGCAGGTAGGTGAGGGGCACTGTTGCCACGTTCTTGCTGACCAGAGGCATGGGTGGGGCACTATTGCCTCGGTCACCGTTGATTGTAGTCTCGTCCCCATCATACGGCCTGGATGGGACGGGAGTTGACCCGCGGCTGGATTGCGTAGCATGCCACGGGTGGCGCTGTCTTGTTGAGGAGGCTTTGGTCATGCCGGGTTCGGCTGTCTTGCGCTAGTTGTTGGGGCCGAGTCGACGTGTCTTGCCGGATCGGCTAGTCTGGCCGGCTTGCGGGGCTTGGCCGGGTCGAGCAACCCAGCCAAGCGCGTGCTGGTATTGAGGGGCGGTGCCAACCCCGTTGTTTTTTGAAGAGGATCCGGGTTCTGTTGCCTGCCCAGGGTCCATCCCCCGGACAGTAGTCCCCGAAGCTGTGAAGGTCTGCCGTCTTCGGATGAGTGGGCCTTCGCAGTTTCCCCTTAAGCGAGGTGGATTCTGTGAGCGCCGGGTCCGGCAACACCCACTGTGTGCTGGTTTTCTTTGAAACCGTATCATGGCATCCCGGCTGTGGCGAGGACCGAGAAGTCCACCGAATCTTGGGGCAATCCCTCGGGCTTTGCGCGGGCGCCACGTGGTGCCCGGAAGTCGGAAGGGCCTGACAGGCCACGCGCGTGACGGGACCAAGCGACGGGCTAGGGCCCACCGCCGCGCGCCCTCGGCCCAAGCACGTGGATTTATTGCGGCGTCCGGGGTCCGGCTGCTCTTCCCCGGGCAGTTACTGCGCGTGTACGTGCGCACTTATTGCGGGGTAGTGGAACGGGTGCGTGCAGACGATCCCACTTCCCCACATTCAAACCAAGGGTTATAAATCAGGGGGCAGGGGGGGCGGACATTACTCTCGCGCGCCCTCCTGTCCCTTTGCTCTCGCTCCGCTCTTTGCAACTGACGCACTACGGCACCCGCTGCTCCGAGCAGAATTCCTTCGCCGTCCATCTTCCTTCTTCTTCCTTTGATCATGTCGCTGCCATCGGGCTCCTGGATGGGTTCGAATGTCACCTCCGAGGACATTACCCAACTACGGGCGACGCGGCGCCTACCGTGGGAGACGGACGTCGGCGTCCGCCTGCCGCACGGCGAGCAGAGGCCTCGGCCCGAGGGCAGGAGCGCGTGGTCTTCCTCACGCAGTTCGAGCGCGGGTTCGGGCTGCCGGCGAGCACCTTCTTCCGCGCGTTCCTAGAGTTCTTCGGGCTCTAACCGCATCATCTTGGCGCCGGCGCCATCGTCCAGCTCTCCGGCTTCGTCACCCTCTGCGAGGGATACCCGGGGGTCGAGCCTATGATCGACCTCTGGGTGCGCTTCTTCTCCTTGAAGCAGCAGGGCCCGTCGGCCGGGGAGTTCGCCGATTGCGGTGCCACCGTCATCTCGAAGCGACCGGGGGTGGATTTCCCCAAGATCCCGCCGGAGGATTCTGCCAAGAAGTGGCAGAACTCCTTCTTCTATGTCCGCAACCTTGGTACGGATCGCATCAACCTTCCGGCCTTCGCCATCGCACCGCCGCGGGCGAAGACGAACTGGGGCTATTCGCCCAGGCGCCCGTCGCAGGAGATCGTCAATCTCTGCGAGCGGGTGACGGTGATGAGGACGTAGGAGGGGCTGACCGGCACCGACCTCCTCGTCGCGTTCATCATGCGCCGGGTCCTTCCGCTTCAGGGGCGCTCCTGCCTCATCGGCGAAATGGTCGGCCTTCAAGACCCCAACCGCATGGGGTCGACGCGGCTGTCCGTGGAGCAGATCACGCGCGGCGTGAATGACATCTCCAAGGCCAACCTTGGGGAGGACTGGCGGTTCAGCAAGGTGCCATACAGCCAGTCGAACCTGACGCCACAGGTGAGTGTCTGGTCTTCTTACTTTGCTGCCCCGCACCTTCTCATCCGTCCTGACGCGACGCGTGGGGTACTTCTGAACGCGATTCAACATCCTTACGCTCGAGCCCCGTCGCAGGTGGCGCCGGTGGCGCCAGAGGAGCCCGCGGCTCATGATGGGGAGGAGGAGGCCGAGTCCGACGCCAGCGGTGGGGGTCGCGCGGGTAAGTCTCGTGTTTTTATTCATGTGTCCTAAATTGCTGACCGCGGCACGGAACGGTCAGTGCTGACGCTAGTTGTCGGTGTAGTGGTGTTGGGCGAGGGAGGCGGCGACAGGGCGGAGCCGGGTCCTTGCATGGGGCGGCGCCGAGCCACCCGCATGGGAAAGACAGCGTCACGCCGCGACCCCGGGCCCCGAAGTGCACGGCGGGGCCGGCCGGGGCCGGGAGGCCGGCCAAGAGGAAGCGCGGCGGCGGGCACGGGAGGCCAACCCCGGTCCCGGTCTTGGCGGGGTAAGCTTCATCTCTCGTTTGCGCTCAGTTTTTTTCTTGAGCTAGTCTTGTTTCTTTTCTGCTAATTCTATCTTCTTCTTCAGGTCACCAATCGTGCTGGCGAGGGCGGTGGCGGAAGCCGCGACCGCCGAAGGGGCCGCGTTCCGCAGGAGCCGGTCCGACCTCGCCGACCAGGCCGAGGTGGAGGGACGGGCCGACTCGGACCTTGGCCTGGATCTGAACGACGCCGAAGCCTTGGCCTGGCGGGACAGGAACCGGGTCGAGGCGGAGTTGGAGGCGGCGTCGGTCCGTGCTTGGACCGACGCGGTGGCGGCATGGGCGTGAGCCGGCGCGGAGCTGGCCTGGCGCGAGATGCCGGAGGGCACGATGGTGGCAGCGACGGTCTTTGAGCCGTCGTCGGTGAGGGAGCGTGGCTGTGGAGGCCGGGCTGAGGTGGTGATCCCCGACCGGGAGTTCGTGGAGGTGGCGGATGACGCCCTGCCGCGGGCCGAGTGGTCGAGCAAGCGGGGACTGATGGTGGTGGAGGCGGCGTCGTTTTGGAAGAGACACTACGGGTGGTGGTGTCGGAGGCGCCGCCGGTTTTGGAGGAGGCACCGCGGGCGGCGGTGCCGGAGGCCACCCCGGCAGCTGGGCCGGAGACGGTGACGCAGGGCGTCCTAGTGTCCGGGTCAGAGACGGCGATGCAAGGCGTCCAGGCGTCCGGGTCGTCGTCGGTGCTGGGAGGGGCGTCGGAGGAGGTGCTGGCCGTGTCGCGAGAGGCCAGCGGGGAGTACGCCTTGGTGCCCCGGCAGGGAGGGCGCCGAGCTACCGTGCCACAGCCGGCGTGGAGCGGGGGCGCAGTTGTCTTCGGGCCTCAGACCCAGGATGAAGGGGCGCTGGACGGCGTCAGTCACCGCCTGCGAGGCCGGACGGAACGACTCGAGGCCTTCGCCCAGCCCGAGGTGGAGCGGACGCGCGACCTAGAGCGCGCTGTTCTGGTAAGTCTTCTTGTAATTTCTTCTTTGTGGGGGCGCGCTAGCGCACCCACTGGGTGTAACCCCCGAGGTTCGGGCCAACTACGTAGTAGTTGGGTCGAATCTTTAGAGTGTTGGCCTTGTTTTGATTTCTGCTTTCTTCAGCATCTCAACGCCTTCCGGGTCGCCGCCTACAATCTTCTCCTGGGCAAGCACCGGGAGCTCATGGAGCAGCTTGCCACCAAGGAGGAGGAGCTCCGCCTCACTGCAGGTATTCTTGTGCTCTTTTCTAGTGGGGGCGCGCTAGCGCACCCACTGGGTGTAGCCCCCGAGATTCGGGTCAACTGTGTAACAGTTGGGCCAAATCGTAAGTCTTGCTTTTTTCTTCTCCTGAGTCCTTCTTTTTCGCAGCCGAGGTGCTGTCCTGGCGGACTCGTCTGCTCCGGGCCGGTCATCACTACGACCGGCTCGTTTCTGACACCGGCCGTCTTGGCGCCGAGACGGCGCAGGCGAGGGCGAAGGCGGCCGCAGCTCGGCGATCTCTCGACGAGGCCAACCAACTGCATGAATAGCTGGCGGGTCACAAGAGCGGCCTCGAGGCCGAGGTGGAGCTCCTTAAGGCGGAAGCCACCAAGGTGGCAGAGGCGCAGCAGGCCCTGGTGGAGGCGGACCAGCTGGCCGACGACAAGGGCCGGCTCCAGGCCGAGGTGGATCGCCTGCGGGGGCAAGTCACCACGGCTGAGGGGGCCCGTCAGGACGAGGCCCGTCGCCACGAGGCGGCCGAGAAGGCGGCCGAAGACAAGGACGCTGAGCTGAAGGCGGCCCTTGCCAAGGTGGCCAATCTAGAAAAGGCGCTCGAGGAGCGCGACCGCGCCATCGAACGGGAGCGGCGTGGTACGTTGCTTGAGGCACATCACCTGGAAGAGTCCTTCTCCAGTAAGTGCCTTTTCTTGTCATTTGCCGGGTCGGGATCCGGCCTTACTTCCTTGTTGTTCTTCTTCTAACTCGCTTCTTCCTTTGCGGCAGGGGCCTTCCCGGAGACGCAGCGGCTGGCGGAGGAAGCCGTCCGCTATCAGCGCGACCCGACTGGCGTTGTTGGGTCCGGGACGGATCCGCGGGTGGCCTGGACCTTCCCGGAGATCATCGCCGCTGCTGAGGCCCACCTGCAGGTCCTCGGAACGAAGTTGGGGCGGCTGTCCCAGGCCGACACTGCAATGACGGCGACCCTATGGCCGAATTCCGTCCAACCGAGCAGCTTCTCGCGCCTGGCGCGTTGGATGGAGATGGGGCCGGACCGGCTTGGCGAGTGGCGCGTCTCCGCCGCTCATGCCGGTGCTGAGATGGCGCTCCAGTTCGCGCTGTCCTGGCATCCGGACCTGCAGCTGGACGCGTTGAAGGGCCAGCGGGCCGGTTCGGAGCAGCTCTTGCAGGAGCAAGCCGGCCAGATCACCTCCCGGGCCAGCTACATCGCCGAGTTCGCCTTCCACGACGAGTTCCATCCGGAGCGGACGGAAGACGGCAGGGCCATGGACGACGATGACTATGGCTTGCTCCTCCACGATCCGGAGGGGAGCTCGGAGGAGACGGGCATCTACCGCGACGCGGGTGCTGAGGAGGACACCGGCGCCTCGGTGGACCCGGAGGCCGCCAGGGGAGAGCCGTCGATGTCGCAACGCGGCGCTGGAGATGCCTGAGACACTTTGTGTAGCATGTCCACCCACCCACCGGGGGTTTTAGGGTGTAATGAACTCGGGCCATGGGCCTTTTCTTAAATACTTGTGTAGATGTCGTGGGTGCTTTTGCTTTTTGCCTTCCGTTTTTTGGACCGATTTCATGTGTTTTTCCTTTCTCAACCCCCC
>NC_041384.1:227341433-227345688 GCF_002162155.2 Triticum dicoccoides | reverse complement strand
GTGAGTCAGATGGCCGAGGCTCCGGTTCGTGACAAGGAGTTCGGTTCTTTGAGAGGAGCACGCAGGACTTGGGTCCCTCGAAACATTGAGTGCGAGCGAAACACCCACTGGGCCGGCTGGCGGCAATCCGGCGAAGCCGGTTGGCGAGCAGCCGGTCGTGCGACTGTTCATTTGATGAATGGTGGGCCGGGTTGATCGACCCGGCAGCCTTTGACTTAGTGTATGAAGCGTAAAGGAGCTTTGGCCCGTTGTGCTTGCCAGCCGACAGCCAAAGCTAGATATGTGGCTTTAGGCGAAATGGGGGACCGCAGCATCCTAACTTTATCAGGAATCACCAAGTAAGGCGGCGGGGTGGCGACCAAGCCGGCCAGCCCCCGAGCCCCCGGGTCGAGCAAGTCGGACCGGTGGCCGGGTTCAGTGGTATAGTGATGCAAGAAAATAGGGACATAATAAATTGGTCGACAAAAGGCAGCCCCTGAGTCTCATTCGGGGACCCCATGGTTTCATGTGTTTACAGAAGGCGATGATACATACGCTCGTGCGGCTAAATGTAAAACAGGCGGAGGATTTCTGCATTCCACGGCCGGGTCATTTCTTCACCGGGGGTGTCCTTCTTGCGCTTCCTTGACTTCCGTGCGTCGATGAGGTAGTAGGCGTTGCAGTCGCGCAAGGCCATGCTCACGATGAATGGGCCCTCCCATGGAGGGAACAGCTTGTGCTGGCCTGCCTGCTCTTGGATGAGTCGGAGGACGAGGTCGCCCTCGCGGAACGCGAGGGGGTTGATCTTCTTGCTGTGGTAGTGCCTCGGGCCTTGCTGGTAGATGGCCGAGCGACTGAGCACCAGGAGGCGTACTTCTTCGAGTAGGTCGACGCCCTCTTCGCGGGCTTCTCTGGCTTCGGCTTCGGTGTACATCGCGACGCGCGGTGAGTCAAACTCGACGTCGGTCGAGATGACGGCTTCGGCTCCGTAGACGAGGAAGAATGGGGTGAACCCGGTCGACCGATTCGGCGTGGTGTGTAGACTCCAGAGAACGGCTGGCAACTCGTCAAGCCAGCTGCCGGGTGAGCGGATGAGTAGCTCGACGAGTCACGGCTTGACGCCGGACAGGATGAGTCCATTGGCCCGCTTGACCTTCACATTGGACTGCGGATGTGCAACGGAGGCCAGGTCGAGGCGGATGCCAGAGACGGAGCAGTATTGTTCGAGCGCGCCCTTGGCGAAGTTGGTGCCGTTGCGGTGATGATGCTGTTCGGCATGCCGTAGCGCACCGCTATGTCCTTGATGAACTAGACGGCTGTTGGCCCATCCAGTTTCTTGATTGGTCTTGCCTCGTCACTTGGTGAATTTGTCCACTGCCACCAGCAAGTGCGTCATGCCGCCTCGAGCGGTTTTGAAGGGTCCCACCATGTCGAGTCCCCATGCCGCGAAGGGCCAAGCGATCGGTATGGTGCGGAGTGCTGACGTCGGCTGGTGGCTGCATTTGCTGAAGCGCTGGCATCCCTCACACTTGAGGATGAGCGACTCAGCATTCTTGGAGGGCCGTGGGCCAGTAGAAACCGTGGCGGAACGCCTTGGCCACCAGGGATCGTGATGCAGCATGGTACCCGCACTCGCCCTGATGTATGTCGAGAAGGATGTCGATGCCCCGTTCCTACTCAACGCAGCGCTGGAACACGCCGGTGGAGCTGTGCTTGACGAGCTCGTTGTTGATGATGTTGTAGGCGGACGCCCGGTGCTGCACTTGCCGAGCTTCGGTCTCGTCCATGGGGAGAACCCCGTTCTCCAAAAATTATGATATTGGGAGGGCCCAAGATGGAGCCATAACCACGGCAAAGACGGCCACCAGGGTGGGTTCCGAGCTGGCAGCCCCCGAGCGGGGTTGAGCAGCCCCCGTGTTGGGGATGGCGACGGCCGGGTCCGGGACGATGGTGGCCAGGTCGAGCTGAGCAGCCCCTGGGCCGGGTTTAGCAACCCTCGGGCCGGGTTGAGGTGTGGCCGGGTCGTCTAAAAGTGGATGGACTCGGAGTCCGGCGATGGCTTGATGGACGGCTTGCGCAGGTGCTCAAGGGAGACGCCGGATGGGATGGCTTGTCGTGACAAGGCGATCTTGGCGAGGGTGTCGGCTGCTTCGTTCTCCGCGCGTGGGATGTGGAGGAACTCACAGCCCTCGAAGGATCCGGACAACCTCTGGACGAGGAAGTGGTAGCTTGCCATGTTGGAGTCGCGGGCGTCCCATTCGCCGGAGCACTGCTGCACCACCAGGTCTGAGTCGCCGTTGCACAGGATGCGTGGGATGCCGAGTTCCTTGGCAAGCCAGAGGCTGTGCACAAGGGCTTCGTACTCGGCGACATTGTTGGAGGCGGCGAAGTGTATCTGGAGCGCGTAGCGGAGCCGGTCGCCCTTTGAGGGCGACAGTACGATGCCGGCCCCCAAGCCGAGTCGCATCTTGGACTCGTCGAAGTGCATGCGCCAATGCATCGAGTCGAGAGGCGGTGGCAGGTACTGGGTCTCGGTCCAGTCGACGAGGAAGTCGGCCAGGGTTTGAGACTTGATTGCGCTGCGGGGCTCGTCGAGGATGGTGTGGCCGGCTAGCTGGATCGCCGACTTGGCAACCCGGCCAGAGGAATCCCGGCACCCGATGATTTCTCCGATAGGCACCGTGCTGACCACGGTGACAATGTGTTCTTGGAAATACTGCTTTAGCTTCTTGGCGGTGAAGTACATGCCATAACACATCTTCTGGTAGTGCGGGTAGTTCTGCTTGGAGATGGAGAGCACCTCGCTCAGGTAGTAGACTGGGTGCTGGACGGGTTGGATCTTGCCCTTCTCTGGTCGCTCGACCACCAGCACCGTGCTGACCGCCCGCGAGGTCGCGGCTATGAAAAGCAACAGCGGCTCCTTGTCGGTCGGCGCGGCCAGGATTGGTGCGGTGGAGAGCATGCGCTTGAGGTCTTGGAAGGCCTCGTCTGCCTTGCAGTTCCATTCAAACGGGCTCGTCTTCTTCATAGGCTGGTACAGGGGTAGCGTCCTCTCGCCCAGCCAGCTTAGAAACCGGCTGACCGAGGCCAAGCATCCGATGAACTTCTGGACATAGCGCAGCCGAGCCGGCTTCCGCATGTGCTCGATGGCCTTGATCTTCTCCAGGTTCGCCTCAATGCCGCGTTCCAAGACGAGGAAGCCGAGTAGCTTTCCGACCGGGATGCCGAAGACGCATTTTTCCGGGTTAAGCTTGACCTTGTATTCGCGGAGGTTGGCGAAGGTTTCCTTCAAATCTTCGAGGAGCGTGAGGTGCTGCTTGGTCTTCACCATGATGTCGTCCATGTATATGTGGATATTGCGGCCGAGTTGCGGCAGCAGGCATTTCTGCATGCAACGCTGGAAGGTGGCGCCGACATTCTTCAAGCCGAATGACATGGTGATGTAGCAATACGCCCCAAAGGGCGTGATGAAGGACGTCTTCAGGGCGTCGGCCGGGTCCAGCTTGATCTGGTGCTAGCCAGAGTAAGCATCCAGGAAGGACAGGAGCTCACACCCGGCGGTCGAGTCGATGACTTGGTCGATCCGCGGGAGGGCGAACGGTGTAACACCCCAAATGTAACTTTCCCAATTTGTACTCCAACTCTTGTCGTTTCCAGCGTTAAGTTATTTTATTTTCTCGGGTTCGGGTCTTTGTCTCCGTGTGTTGTTGTTGTTGTCATGCATCTCATATCATGTCATCATGTGCATTTCATTTGCATACGTGTTCGTCTCATGCATTCGAGCTTTTCCCCCGTTGTCCATTTTTGCATTCCGGCGCTTCGTTCTCCTCCGGTGGTCATTTCTACCTTTCTTTAGTGTGTGGGGATTAAACATTTCCGGATTGGACCGAGACTTGCCAAGCGGCCTTGGTTTACTACCGGTAGACCACCTATGAAGTTTCGTACCACTTGGACTTCGTTTGATACTCCAACGGTTAACCGAGGGACCGAAAAGGCCTTGTGTGTGTTGCAGCCCAACACCCCTCCAATTTGGCCCAAAACCCACCTAATCCTTCTCCATCATCTAGATCGTTCGATCATGATCGTGTGGCCGAAAACCGCACCTCATTTGGACTCTCCTAGCTCCCTCTATGCCTATAAATAGACCCCTTCCCCGAAATCTGGATCTCCTTCGTCTCCAAACCCTAAAAATCATCTCTCTCCGCGCCGGACGTGTCCATCCGCCGCCGGACACGCCGCGCCGCCGCCCGCGGCCACTGGAAGGGCGACACGTGGC
>NC_041384.1:227261414-227341134 GCF_002162155.2 Triticum dicoccoides | reverse complement strand
GAGGTCCCCGCCGGCCGCCACCACCATCTCCGCCGTCAGATCCGGCCGGGAGTGGCTGGATCTTCCTCTCCCTCACCTCGCCGCCGCTTCTTTGAGCTCGCCGGAGCCGTCGCCACCTTGCCGGATTTCTGCCTCGGTTTGCGTGCCGGGTCAAACCCTAGATCCGGAGGTGTTTTTTTCTTCTAAGTCCTAAAATTCCAGATCCAAGTGCTCATGTTCATGGCCTCATAACTTTGCATCCGTAGCTCTGATTTGGGCATATAGCATATCAAAATGTTCATCTCAGAGAGTACATCATTTCATTCCATTGCATCATTTTCATTTGAGTTCATCTTGATGCCCGAAATGCTGTTAGAAGAGGGCTACTTGAGATAATTGTCAGATCTGCTACTCCGTTTAGCTTTTTGTCATTTTTGCCATGATTATTGTGTGCATGATATGCCCTGATGTTCTACATATGTTTTGTTAAGGGTTTTGTCATCTTTCCAGAGGTGCAACCCATGTATTTTTGTGATGTGTGTGGTGACTAGCACAAGCTTGCAAAGTGGTGCACTTGCTAATTCTGTTTTCAGGGACTTAGCAATTCCACTAAGTCCTTGAGCTATTTATCTCATATTGCCTTATGTTCATGTTGTTTCCTAGCGATCCGTGCCTCTTTTGAGGATGATCAGTAAGGATGTTTTGTTAATCTTGTAATGCTCTATCCATCCATGTCTTTGTTTGCAATTATGGAGCACCCTAGCTTGAGTCAATCGAGCTCTACTTTTGCTACTTTGTGAATCTGGGCAGATTGTCAACTTGTTTGCAATTTTGCCGATGATGTTGTAGTTGATCCGTGCTTGCTATGCTATTGTTCTTGCCATGTCTAGCTTGCATTTTGTGCCTTCTTGATGGGTGTATGCTTAGCTTATTATTACTTGCTCCGTAGTGAGTGCATCGAGCTCGTAAACATGCCTACTTGATATCTGTTTTCAGCATGCTCCAGTTTTCACTAAGTCTGTGGTCTGATCATGTTTTTGCTATGTTCACATGTTTGCAATTGTATTTTCTGGTCCTTTTTGACTCAAGGTCACTAAGGGACTTTTGTTAAACTCTTTGAGTAGCTCCATGCCATGCTTTACTTTGCCATGTTCAGTTCCTGTAGCATGTAGTTTTGTTGCTCCGAAGAGTGCTACCTGATCTGCGATTCTAGACAAGTGTTAATTTCACTAAGTCTGAAATCTGTTTGTCATATGCATTTTTGCCATGCTTGTTTGAACCTGTTAATGGATGTATTGGCCGTAGCTCAGTGCAAGACTTTTGTTAAGCATCTTGAATGCATCCCTACCATGTATTTTGTTGTCATGTTTGGGTGCTGTAGCATGTTCATTTTGTTGCATTTAGATGGCTACATGCTGTAAATCGCAGACCGGTGTCATATTTGAATCGCTTGCCATTTCCAAACCGTAACTCTGATTCCGGCGTTCTTTATATCGTTTTCAAGCGATTTCATCTCATCTTTCCAGTGGCACGCTTGGATTCCCAAGTTGAAGCCAGGTTCATGCATCCCTTGTCACATCTTGCATATGCATCCCGCATCGCATCCCGCATAGCATATCATCTTTGCATCATATTGTTTGAGTCTTGCACGTGGTTGATTGTGTCCTTGTTGCTTGTTTGTCTTGTTTGGGTAGAGCCGGGAGACGAGTTCGCTAACGAGGAGCCCGTTGAGTTTGCTTTCGAGGATCCAGCCGACTCTGACAACTGTGCAGGCAAGATGATCATACCCTCGAAATCACTACTATCTTTGCTATGCTAGTTTGCTTGCTCTTTTGCTATGCCAATGCTACGATTCCTACCACTTGCTTTCAAGCCTCCCAAATTGCCATGTCAAACCTCTAACCCACCATGTCCTAGCAAACCGTTGATTGGCTATGTTACCGCTTTGCTCAGCCCCTCTTATAGCGTTGCTAGTTGCAGGTGAAGATTGGAGGCCGTTCCTTGTTGGAACATTTATTTACTTGTTGGGATATCATTATACTATCTTGTTATCTTAATGCATCTATATACTTGGTAAAGGGTGGAAGGCTCGGCCTCTCGCCTAGTTTTTTGTTCCACTCTTGCCGCCCTAGTTTCCGTCATATCGGTGTTATGTTCCCGGATTTTGCGTTCCTTACGCGGTTGGGTTATAATGGGAACCCCTTGATAGTTCGCCTTGATTAAAGCTTTTCCAGCAATGCCCAACCTTGGTTTTACCATTTTCCACCTAGCCTATTTTTCCCTTGGGTTTCCGGAGCCCGAGGGTCATCTTATTTAAACCCCCCGGGCCAGTGCTCCTCTGAGTGTTGGTCCAAACTGTCAGCCGTCGGTGGCTACCAGGGGAAACTCTGGGCTGGCCTATCGGAAGTTTGGACAATCTGAGTGTGCCCTGAGAAAGAGATATGTGCAGCTCCTATCAGGATTTGTCGGCACATTCGGGCGGTGTTGCTGGTCTTGTTTTAACCTGTTGAAGTGTCTTGAAGAACCGAGATACCGAGTCTGATCAGAACATCTTGGGAGGAGGTCTATTCCTTCGATGGGCGTGAGAGCTTGTCATGGGCTAAGTTGGGACTCCCCTGCAGGGATTTGAACTTTCGAAAGCCGTGCCCGCGGTTATGGGCAGATGGGAATTTGTTAATGTCCGGTTGTAGATAACTTGAACCTTAACTAATTAAAATGAATCAACTGAGTGTGTTACCGTGATGGCCTCTTCTCGGCGGAGTCCGGGAAGTGGACACGGTGTTGGAGTAATGTTTGCGCAGGTTGCTCTCTAGTTTGTCGCTCGTGCTTTGCCTCCTCTTCTCGCTCTCTTTTGCGAATAAGTTAGCCACCATATTTGCTAGTCGCTTGCTGCAGCTCCACTTACTTTTACCTTGCCTTACCTATAAGCTTAAATAGTCTTGATCGTGAGGGTGCGAGATTGCTGAGTCCCTGTGGCTCACAGATTACTATTACACCAGATGCAGGGCCCGATGATTCCACTCCAACAGACGCGCATGAGCTCAAGTGGGAGTTCGACGAAGACTCTCAACGTTACTATGTTTCTTTTCCTGATGATCAGTAGTGGTGCCCAGTTGGGGGTGATCGGGACCGTGTCGCTTGTTGGGTTATCTTTTATTTTGGCGTTGTAGTCGGGCCATGAGTGTTTGGATGATGTAATGTTATTTATGTACTTGATTGACGTGGCGAGTGTAAGCCAACTATGTTATCTCCCCTTTATGAATTATATTACATGGGATGTTGTGAAGATTGCCTAACTTGCGACATATGCCTTCAATGCGATTATGCCTCTAAGTCGTGCCTCGACACGTGGGAGATATAGTCGCATCGAGGGTGTTACAAGTTGGTAATCAGAGCCTTCCCCGGCCTTAGGAGCTCCATTGCTTGATCGTTTTTAGCGGCCAAGTTGTGTCTAGAAAAATGTTTTGAGTCAATTAGGAATTATATATCGGAGAGTTTAGGAATTCTTTTTACTTCCCAGTCTCCTCATCGCTCTGGTAAGGCATCCTGACGTAGAGTTTTGACTCTTCTCTTCTCAAATTTCACTAAAAAAAATTTAGGATCACGCGGGTATCTTGGAATCGTTCCGATGGTTTTATGATGAGAACATTGTCTTGGTGCCTCCTGTCAGGGGTTTAGTGGAAGTGTCCCGGGGAGTTGAGCTCTGAGGTGTTGTCGTCATAATTTTATCGTTGCAGTTCTGGAATACCTGAGTTTAGTACGGCGACATCGAAAATCTCTTTTATGCAGTTAGTTGGTGAGATAACCTCGACGCCACCCAGTACTGGGGCGGGAGTTTGGGAGTATCGCCATAACTTGTATAACGGATGCTTTTCGAAGGTTGAGGTAGATGGATTCCGAAGGTTTCTTGGTTATGTGTTGAAGGATGGATACAGCTGGATGTAGGATTTGCTAGTTTGGGTGAGATATTATGCTTCCCCTGTATCCCCAACACCTGATTGCATAACCGGAAAGGTTCGGGAGTTTCATAGGTGGGAATTCTAGTAGCTCTAGTTCTTCTTCCTCGCATATTGGTTTGAGATTGGGATTTCTTACCAATTATTCGTTCTTGATCCGTACCTTGTTGATTTACTTCTCTACCTTAATTCTAAGTGGCTTCTCAATTTATGGATATGTGACCATTTCAAGAGGAATGCATTCGTTCATTTTGTTCGGATGTGAAGACTATATGTTGCAATTTTCATTCCGTTGGATTCAGCTTCAATAGTTGTCTATCAATGTGCTAATGGATGTCAACCTCTTCAGGATGGCTCCTCCAACGCGCACGACTCTGAATCCTGATCCGCCACCACCTCCACCTCCTCCGGAGGCATGGCAAGCTATGATGGCCGCAACCAATGCAAACACACAGTTGATCATGCAAATTCTCCAAGAGCGCAATCAAGGCAACCAAGGGAACCAAGGCAACAATCAGAATCACTTTGCTACACTCAACCAGTTCCTTGCTAATGGGCGAAAGACTTTCAGCAATTGTGTTGAGGCAACCGATGCTGACGATTGGCTTGTGGATCTGTGCAAGCATTTCGAGTGCAGTAACGTCAGTCCTGAGGACTTTTTCAAGTTCGCTTCCTTCCAACTGAAAGATCAAGCTGCAGAATGGTTCCAGCAGTACAAGGATTCCAGAGGTGGACGTGTTATCACTTGGGATGAATTTCGTCGAGATTTCCGAGCTCATCATATTCCTCAGAGCGTGGTTGAAAGCAAGCGTGAGGAATTCCGCAACCTGAAGCAAGGCTCTTTGTCTGTCTATGACTACAACAAGTTGTTTCAGAAGCTCGCCCGCTTTGCTAAGCAGGACGTCCCTGATGAGAAGAGTATGATATACCAGTTCAGGGGTGGTCTCAGAGAAGAAATTCAGCTAGCTCTTGTTCTCTTTGAGCCCTTGAGGTACGATGAGTTCTACAACATGGCATTGAAGCAAGAGGCCGCTCAGCTGAGGTGTGATGCTTCCAAGAAGCGAGTCAGAGATGTTACTCTTTCTTCCTCTACTCAAGTGGCCAAGCAGCAGAAGTATTGGCTTCCTCCTCCTCCATTCCGTCAGCCGTATCAGCAGAAGAGCAAAGTTGGCAGTGGTTCTTCCCACCCACCCAACCCTGGCTTTCAGAACAAGACTTCGTCTCAACCTCCAAGATCGAGTGCTCCGTATCACCGTCCGCTTTCAGAGGTCACGTGCGACAAGTGCCAACAGAAGGGTCACTATGCCAACAAGTGTTTCAACCAGAGGCGTCTTCCTCCTCCTCCTCCTGTCAGATCGGCAAGTACAGCTGTGGTCAAGCATAATCCCAAGCACGCCAAGGTCAATTTGCTGAATGCAGCTCAGGCAGAGGACTCACCAGATGTGATCATGGGTAACCTTCCTATTAACGATGTTCCTGCAAAAGTTCTTTTTGACACTGGTGCATCGCATTGTTTTATCTCGAGACCTTTTGCATCTAAGCATGGGTGATTTTCTCAAGTCATGCATAAGCCATTTGCAGTTGTCTCTCCGGGTAAATGTTTGCTCGCTAACCACGAGATTCTAGATATTTCTATCATGATGGGTGATTTCAAGTTTCTGGCTTCTCCAATGGTTCTTGGTAACTCGGATATTGATCTTATTCTCGAAATGGATTGGCTTTCTAAGCACAAGGCTCAGCTTGATTGTGCAGCCAGGCAGATTCAATTGACTTATTCGTCTGAGGATGTAATTGTCTTTGCTGCTCGGGATAATACCATCCGTCTGTTTTCTCTCAATGAGAAGGGTGAACTGGATGCCATCTCGCAAATTCCAGTCGTTTGTGAATATCAAGACGTCTTTCCAGAAGAGCTTCCAGGAATGCCTCCGCACCGGCCAGTTGAATTCGTTATTGATCTTGAGCCTGGCACGGAACCTGTGTGCAAACATCCTTACAAGCTCGGACCTGAAGAGTTGAAGGAGCTGAAGAAGCAACTCGATATTCAAGAGAAAATGGGTCTCATCCGGCCTAGTTCTTCTCCGTGGGGTTGTGGTGTTCTTTTTGTGAAGAAGAAGGATGGAACGGACCGACTTTGTGTTGATTACCGTCCATTGAACAAGAAGACCATCAAGAACAAATAACCACTTCCCAATATCAACGAGCTGTTCGAACAACTCAAAGGTGCTCAAGTATTCTCCAAGCTTGATCTCTGTATGGGTTATCATCAGATTCGAATCTGTGAGCAAGATATTCCCAAGACGGCTTTCAGGACAAGCTATGGTTCATATGAATACACTGTCATGTCTTTTGGCCTCGTCAACGCTCCTCCGATGTTCTCTCGCATGATGAACTTCATCTTCAACGCCTACACCAATGACTTCATTTTGGTCTATCTCGACGACATTCTGGTTTTCTCCAAGAACAAGGAAGATCATGCCAAGCACTTGCGTTTGGTTCTTGATAAGCTCAGGGAACATCAGTTCTACGCCAAGATCTCTAAGTGTGAATTTTGGCGCGATGAGGTTCTTTATCTTGATCATATCATCTCTGCCAAGGGCATTGCCGTGAATCCTGAGAAGGTGTCTGCAATTGTGAATTGGGAACCTCCTCCGAACGTGAAGCAACTCCGTAGTTTCCTTGGTCTCGCAAGCTATTGCCGAAGATTCGTTGAAAACTTTTCTAAGATCGCGAAGCCTCTCTCAAATCTTCTCCAGAAGCACGTCAAGTACGTTTGGTCTCCGGAGTGTGACATTGCTTTCAACACTTTGAAAGAGAAATTGATCACTGCTCCAGTTCTCACCCCGCCTGATGAATCCAAGCCGTACGAGGTCGTTTGTGATGCCTCTCTCCAAGGTCTTGGTGCAGTATTGATGCAAGAGAAGAAAGTTGTTGCTTATACCTCTCGCCAGTTGAAGCCTAATGAGAAGAACTACCCCACTCATGATCTCGAGTTGGCGACAGTTGTGCATGCTCTTTTGACTTGGATACATCTTCTATTGGGAAGAAAAGTGGACATTTTCACTGATCACAAGAGTCTCATGTACATCTTCACTCAGCCTAATCTCAACCTCAGGCAAACTCGATGGGTCGAAATGATTCAAGAGTATAATCCGAGTATCGAGTATACTCCATGCAAGGCCAATGTGATTGCTGACGCATTGAGCAGGAAAGCTTATTGCAACAGTCTGATTCTCAAGCCTTATCAACCCGAGCTTTGTGAAGCTTTCCGCAAACTTAATCTGCAAGTTGTTCCTCAAGGTTTCCTCGCCAACCTTCAAGTCTCTCCTACCTTAGAAGACCAGATTCGCCAAGCCCAGCTTCTTGATGCTATGGTGAAAAAGGTGAAGATTGGGATTGCCAAGAGCCAACCCAAGTACAAGTGCTACCGCCTTGATGACAAAGACACTCTCTTCTTCGAGGATCGTATTGTTGTGCCCAAAGGTGAACTTCGTAAAGTGATCATGAACGAGGCTCACAATTCTCTCCTCTCCATCCACCCAGGGAGTACGAAGATGTATCAGGACCTTAAGCAGGCTTATTGGTGGACTCGAATGAAGCGCAAGATTGCTCAATTCGTGAATGAATGTGATGTCTGCAGAAGAGTGAAGGCAGAACACCAAAGGCCAGCTGGTCTCCTCCAACCTCTTGCCATTCCAGAATGGAAGTTTGACCACATTGAGATGGACTTCGTGACTGGGTTTCCAAAGTCCAAGCGTGGCAATGATGCTATATTCGTTGTCATCGACAAACTCACCAAAGTGGATCACTTTCTGCCTATCAAAGAGTCGATCGCTGCAGCTCAATTGGCGGAACTCTATACCTCTCGAATTGTCTCTCTTCACGGTATTCCATAGGTGATCTCTTCAGACCGTGGCAGCATCTTTACATCCAAGTTTTGGGATTCTTTTCAGAAGGCCATGGGCACTAACATCCGCTTCAGCACAGCTTTCCATCCTCAAACTAGCGGTCAAGTCAAGCGTGTCAACCAGATTCTTGAAGATATGCTCAGGGCTTGTGTGATCTCCTTCGACATGAAGTGGGAGGATTGTCTTCCTTATGCTGAATTCTCCTACAACAACAGTTTTCAAGCAAGTTCGGACAAGGCCCCATTTGAAATTTTGTATGGCAGGAAGTGCCGTACCCCTCTCAACTGGTCTGAAACCGGTGAACGTCAGCTTTTGGGTAATGACTTAATCACAGAGGCAGAGGAAATGTGCAAAGTCATTCGAGATAACCTCAAAGCAGCCCAATCCCGCCAGAAGAGCTACTATGATAGTAAGCATCGTGATTTGGCTTTCGAGATCGGAGATCATGTTTACCTCCGTGTCTCTCCTATGAAAGGTACTCGTCGCTTTGGTATCAAAGGGAAGCTTGCCCCCAGATACGTGGGACCTTTCAAGATTGTCAGCAAGAGAGGCGACCTCGCCTATCAACTCGACCTTCCTTCAAACTTTGCAAATGTTCATGACGTGTTCCATGTCTCTCAGCTTCGAAAGTGCTTCAAGACTCCTGACTGCACCGTCAACTTCGAGGACATTGAGCTCCAAGAAGATCTCTCTTATCGTGAGCACCCAGTTGCTATTCTTGAAGAGACTGAACGCAAGACTCGCAACAAGTCAATCAAATTTCTCAAAGTCAAGTGGTCACACCATTCCGATCGGGAAGCTACCTGGGAACGCGAGGATCACCTCCGTTCTGAGTACCCGGCGTTCTTTCAGTCCTAGATCTCGGGACGAGATCCTTTCGTAGTGGTGGAGTGTTGTAACACCCCGGATGTAACTTTCCCAATTTGTACTCCAACTCTTGCCGTTTCCGGCGTTAAGTTATTTTATTTTCTTGGGTTCGGGTCTTTGTCTCCGTGTGTTGTTGTCCTTGTCATGCATCTCATATCATGTCATCATGTGCATTTCATTTGCATACGTGTTCGTCTCATGCATTCGAGCTTTTTCCCCGTTGTCCGTTTTGCATTCCGGCGCTTCGTTCTCCTCCGGTGGTCATTTCTACCTTTCTTTCGTGTGTGGGGATTAAACATTTCCGGATTGGACCGGGACTTGCCAAGCGGCCTTGGTTTACTACCGGTAGACCGCCTGTCAAGTTTCGTACCATTTGGACTTCGTTTGATACTCCAACGGTTAACCGAGGGACCGAAAAGGCCTTGTCTGTGTTGCAACCCAACACCCCTCCAATTTGGCCCAAAACCCACCTAAGCCTTCTCCATCATCTAGATCGTTCGATCACGATCGTGTGGCCGAAAACCGCACCTCATTTGGACTCTCCTAGCTCCCTCTATGCCTATAAATAGACCCCTTCCCCGAAATCCGGATCTCCTTCGTCTCCAAACCCAAAAAATCATCTCTCTCCGCGCCGGACGTGTCCATCCGCCGCCGGACACGCCGCGCCGCCGCCCGCGGCCACTGGAAGGGCGACACGTGGCACCGCCAGCGCTCCCACCACCACGGCCACCCGGCCCGCGGGAGGCCCTCCCGGGCCGGCCGCCGCCTCCCCGCTCCCTCGCCCCGCCTCCTCGCGCCCGGCCCCGTCCGGCCGTCACGCGCCGCCGCCTCGCCGCCGCCGCATCGCCCGCCGCCGCCCCGCGCAGCTCGCCCGCGCCGCCCGAGGTCCCCTCCGGCCGCCACCGCCATCTCCGCCGCCAGATCCGGCCGGGAGTGGCCGGATCTTCCTCTCCCTCACCTCGCCGCCGCTTCTTCGAGCTCACCGGAGCCGCCGCCACCTCACCGAATTTCTGCCTCGGTTTGCGTGCCGGGTCAAACCCTAGATCCGGAGGTGTTTTTTTTTTCTAAGTCCCAAAATTCCAGATCCAAGTGCTCATGTTCATAGCCTCGTAACTTTGCATCCGTAGCTCCGATTTGGGCATATAGCATATCAAAATGTTCATCTCAGAGAGTACATCATTTCATTCCATTGCATCATTTTCATTTGAGTTCATATTGATGCCTGAAATGCTGTTAGAAGAGGGCTACTTGAGATAATTGTCAGATCTGCTACTCCGTTTAGCTTTTTGTCATTTTTGCCATGATTATTGTGTGCATGATATGCCCTGATGTTCTACATATGTTTTGTTAAGGGTTTTGTCATCTTTCCAGAGGTGGAACCCATGTATTTTTGTGATGTGTGTGGTGACTAGCACAAGCTTGCAAAGTGGTGCACTTGCTAATTCTGTTTTCAGGGACTTAGCAATTCCACTAAGTCCTTGAGCTATTTATCTCATATTGCCTTATGTTCATGTTGTTTCCTAGCGATCCGTGCCTCTTTTGAGGATGATCAGTAAGGATGTTTTGTTAATCTTGTAATGCTCTATCCATCCATTTCTTTGTTTGCAATTATGGAGCACCCTAGCTTGAGTCAATCGAGCTCTACTTTTGCTACTTTGTGAATCTGGGCAGATTGTCAACTTGTTTGCAATTTTGCCGATGATGTTGTAGTTGATCCGTGCTTGCTATGCTATTGTTCTTGCCATGTCTAGCTTGCATTTTGTGCCTTCTTGATGGGTGTATGCTTAGCTTATCATTACTTGCTCCGTAGTGAGTGCATCGAGCTCGTAAACATGCCTACTTGATATCTGTTTTCAGCATGCTCCAGTTTTCACTAAGTCTGTGATCTGATCATGTTTTTGCTATGTTCACATGTTTGCAATTGTATTTTCTGGTCCTTTTTGACTCAAGGTCACTAAGGGACTTTTGTTAAGCTCTTTGAGTAGCTCCATGCCATGCTTTACTTTGCCATGTTCAGTTCCTGTAGCATGTAGTTTTGTTTCTCCGAAGAGTGCTACCTGATCTGCGATTCCAGACAAGTGTTAATTTCACTAAGTCTGAAATCTGTTTGTCATATGCATTTTTTCCATGCTTGTTTGAACCTGTTAATGGATGTATTGGCCGTAGCTCAGTGCAAGACTTTTGTTAAGCATCTTGAATGCATCCCTGCCATGTATTTTGTTGTCATGTTTGGGTGCTGTAGCATGTTTATTTTGTTGCATTTAGATGGCTACATGCTGTAAATCGCAGACCGGTGTCATATTTGAATCGCTTGCCATTTCCAAACCGTAACTCCGATTCCGGCGTTCTTTATATCGTTTTCAAGCGATTTCATCTCATATTTCCAGTGGCACGCTTGGATTCCCAAGTTGAAGCCAGGTTCATGCATCCCTTGTCACATCTTGCATATGCATCCCGCATCGCATCCCGCATAGCATATCATCTTTGCATCATATTGTTTGGGTCTTGCACGTGGTTGATTGTGTCCTTGTTGCTTGTTTGTCTTGTTTGGGTAGAGCCGGGAGACGAGTTCGCTAACAAGGAGTCCGTTGAGTTTGCTTTCGAGGATCCAGCCAACTCTGACAACTGTGCAGGCAAGATGATCATACCCTCAAAATCACTACTATCTTTGCTATGCTAGTTTGCTCGCTCTTTTGCTATGCCAATGCTACGATGCCTACCACTTGCTTTCAAGCCTCCCAAATTGCCATGTCAAACCTCTAACCCACCATGTCCTAGCAAACCGTTGATTGGCTACGTTACCGCTTTGCTCAGCCCCTCTTATAGCGTTGCTAGTTGCAGGTGAAGATTGGAGGCCGTTCCTTGTTGGAACATTTATTTACTTGTTGGGATATCATTATACTATCTTGTTATCTTAATGCATCTATATACTTGGTAAAGGGTGGAAGGCTCGGCCTCTCGCCTAGTGTTTTGTTCCACTCTTGCCGCCCTAGTTTCCGTCATATCGGTGTTATGTTCCCGGATTTTGCGTTCCTTACGCGGTTGGGTTATAATGGGAACCCCTTGATAGTTCGCCTTGATTAAAGCTTTTCCAGCAATGCCCAACCTTGGTTTTACCATTTTCCACCTAGCCTATTTTTCCCTTGGGTTTCCGGAGCCCGGGGGTCATCTCATTTAAACCCCCCGGGCCAGTGCTCCTCTGAGTGTTGGTCCAAACTGTCAGCCGTCGGTGGCTACCAGGGGCAACTCTGGGCTGGCCTACCGGACGTTTGGACAATCTGAGTGTGCCCTAAGAAAGAGATATGTGCAGCTCCTATCAGGATTTGTCGGCACATTCGGGCGGTGTTGCTGGTCTTGTTTTAACCTGTCGAAGTGTCTTGAAGAACCGAGATACCGAGTCTGATCAGAACGTCTTGGGAGGAGGTCTATTCCTTCGATGGCCGTGAGAGCTTGTCATGGGCTAAGTTGGGACTCCCCTGCAGGGATTTGAACTTTCGAAAGCCGTGCCCACGGTTATGGGCAGATGGGAATTTGTTAATGTCCGGTTGTAGATAACTTGAACCTTAACTTAATTAAAATGAATCAACTGAGTGTGTTACCGTGATGGCCTCTTCTCGGCGGAGTCCGGGAAGTGGACACGGTGTTGGAGTAATGTTTGCGCAGGTTGCTCTCTAGTTTTTCGCTCGTGCTTTGCCTCCTCTTCTCGCTCTCTTTTGTGAATAAGTTAGCCACCATATTTGCTAGTCGCTTGCTGCAGCTCCACTTACTTTTACCTTGCCTTACCTATAAGCTTAAATAGTCTTGATCGTGAGGGTGCGAGATTGCTGAGTCCCTGTGGCTCACAGATTACTATTACACCAGATGCAGGGCCCGATGATTCCGCTCCAACAGACGCGCATGAGCTCAAGTGGGAGTTCGACGAAGACTCTCAATGTTACTATGTTTCTTTTCCTGATGATCAGTAGTGGTGCCCAGTTGGGGGTGATCGGGACCGTGTCGCATGTTGGGTTATCTTTTATTTTGGCGCCGTAGTCGGGCCATGAGTGTTTGGATGATGTAATGTTATTTATGTACCTTGATTGACGTGACGAGTGTAAGCCAACTATGTTATCTCCCCTTTTATTATCTATATTACATGAGATGTTGTGAAGATTGCCTAACTTGCGACATATGCCTTCAATGCGATTATGCCTCTAAGTCGTGCCTCGACACGTGGGAGATATAGTCGCATCGAGGGTGTTACAAACGGGTCCTTGGGACAGGCCTTGTTGAGGTTGGTGTAGTCGATACACATGCGGCCAGGTCTTGTTCTTCTTCAGGACGAGGACTGGATTGGCCAGCCACTCGGGGTGAAACACTTCCATTATGAAGCCGGCCGCCAAAAGCTTGGCGACCTCTTCACCAATGGTTCTTCTCTTCGAAAAATCGTCGTAGGGGTTGACGGACAGGCTTGGCGTCCTTGCGGACATGAATTTTGTGCTCGGCGTACTTCCTCGGGATACCCGACATGTCCTTGGGGTCCATGCGAAGATATCCCGATTCTGACGGAGGAACTCGACGAGCTCGCCTTCCTATTTGCTGTCGAGGCGGGCGCCTATGACAACGTACTTGCTGCAGCTGGAGTCTTCTGGGTTGAGCTTCACTTTCCTGGTCTCCTTGGAGGGCTTGAAGGCGGCCTCGTCGGCCGGGTCCGGGGTCGGGATCGACGCGGCGGAGGCCTCGCCTGCCGGGGCGACGATCCGGTCGAGCTGGTGCTGCTCCTCGGCAATGACCAGCGACTCGGCCAACTTGGCGCCATCTCGGGCGCACTCCAGGGACTTGCGGTAATCACCGGTGATGGTGATGAGGCCCTTGGGACCCGGCATCTTCATCTTCAGGTACGCGTAATGGGGAACAGCCATGAACTTGGCAAGCACGGGCCGGCCCAGCAACGCGTGATACGCGCTGGACAGGTCCACCACCTCAAACCAGACCGGTTCGCGCCGGAAGTGGTTGCTGTCACCGAACAGGACATCTAGTCGGACCCGGCCAATGGGGGAGCAGGAGAGGCCGGGCACGATGCCGTGGAAGATCGTTCGGGTCGGCTCCAGGTCCTCGGCCTTGAGGCCGAGCTTGGTCATCGTGTCGCGATAGAGAATGTTGATGCTGCTGCCGCCGTTGATGAGGACTCGGGAGAACTTGCATGTGCGCCGCATGATGATGGTGGGGTTGAAGACGAGGGCGTAACCACCCGGACTCGGCATGACTGCCGGGTGATCCTCCCGGGTCCAGGTGATCGGGCAATCCGACCAATGCATGAACTCCGGCTTGGCCGGGCGACGGTGTTCACCTCCTGCCGAAGGAGGCGCTCGCTGCGATTGTCGTCGCCGAGGCTGGTGAGACGATGTAGGCCGCGTTCTGGTCTAGGGAGGCGTCGTCGCGCATCGCGCCGCCAGCTGGAGGCGGCGGTGGAGGCGGAGGCGGCTGTCCCGTGCCTAGAGCCGGAGCCAGAGGGGGCGGGATGTCGCCCCTCATGATGCGCTTGGTGATGGTGCACTGCCGAAGCGTGTGCGTGGAGGGTCTTGCGCCACTGTGGTGCTTGCAAGGGGCGTCGAGCATCTGCTCTAAGCTCATGGCGGGTTGCCATGCCGTCTTGCCGGTTTGTCGGCGCTCGATGGCCGCGATGAGCCGGTTGTCGTGATGCGGCGCCGGCTGGTCGGCCTTGCACTTGTTGTTCCGGTGATGCTGCTGCCGGCTGCTTTCGCCGGCCGGCTTCGGAGGGGGAACCGGCGTCGCCTTGCCGGCTTCATCCAGCGCCACCCGGATCTTGATGGCGGAGTCGGTGTTGGCGTACTTGTCTGCCGTCACCATGAGCGCGGCCATGGTGGCCGGCTCGGAGCTTAAGATCTTGTGCTTGAGGAGGGTGCTGTCTCGGCACCCGCTGACGAAGTACTGGATCGCCTGGACTTCATGGACGCCCTCGCAGCTGTTCCGGAGCTCGGTCCAGCGTGCGAGGTACTCGCGACTGGTCTCCGTAGGCCCTTGCACGCACATGGCGAGCTGGCTAGGGCGGTCGGGTCACTTATAGGTCCCTGTGAAGTTGCGGACGAAGGCTTCCTCGAAGTCCACCCACGTGTTGATGCTGCCCATTGGTAGGCTGTTCAACCATGTGCGGGCCGACCCTTGGAGCATGAGCGGTGCATAGCGCACGGCGAGACGATGATTGGCACCGGTGATGCCAATGGCCGTGGTGTAGTCGGTGAGCCAGTCTTCTGGCTTCACCGCCTCATTGTACTTGGGGTGTCGCGGGGGAGCATGAATCTTTTGGGGAAGGGCTCCTCCCGGATGCGCGGGCCGAAGCACGCCGGCCTGATAGCATCGCTCTCCTCCACCTCCAGGGAGCGAGCGAGCTGATCGAGGCGGTGGCTGATGACCCACAAGTTTAGGGGATCTATCGTAGTCCTTTCGATAAGTAAGAGTGTCGAACCCAACGAGGAGCAGAAGGAAATGATAAGCAGTTTTCAGCAAGGTATTCCCTGCAAGTACTAAAATAAGTGGTAACGGATAGTTTTGTGATAAGATAAGTTGTAACAAGCAACAAGTAACAAAAGTAAATAAAGTGCGGCAAGGTGGCCCAATCCTTTGGTAGCAAAGGACAAGCCGGAACAAACTCTTATAATAGGAAAAGCGCTCCCGAGGACACATGGCAATATCGTCAAGCTAGTTTTCATCACGTTCATATGATTCGCGTTCGATACTTTGATAATTTGATATGTGGGTGGACCGGTGCTTGGGTGCTGTTCTTACTTGAACAAGCATCCCACTTATGATTAACCTCTATTGCAAGCATCCGCAACTACAACAAAAGTATTAAGGTAAACCTAACCATAGCATGAAACATGTGGATCCAAATCAGCCCCTTACGAAGCAACGCATAAACTAGGGTTTAAGCTTCTGTCACTCTAGCAACCCATCATCTACTTATTACTTCCCAATGTCTTCCTCTAGGCCCAAATAATGGTGAAGTGTTATGTAGTCGACGTTCACATAACACCACTAGAGGCTAGACAACATACATCTTATCAAAATATCAAACAAATACCAAATTCACATGACTACTAATAGCAAGACTTCTCCCTTGTCCTCAGGAACAAACGTAATTACTCACAAAGCATATTCATGTTCATGATCAGAGGGGTAATAATATGCATATAGGATCTGAACATATGATCTTCCACCAAATAAACCAACTAGCATCAACTACAAGGAGTAATCAACACTACTAGCAACCTACTAGCACCAATCCCGGACTTTGAGACAAGAATTGGATACAAGAGATGAACTAGGGTTTGGATATGAGATGGTGCTGGTGAAGATGTTGATGGAGATTGCCCTCTCCCGATGAGAGGAGCGTTGGTGATGACGATGGTGATGATTTCCCCCTCCCGGAGGGAAGTATCCCCGGCAGAACAGCTCTGCCGGAGCTCTGCGGAGTCTCGTCCCGAAAAGTTCCTTCTGATTTTTTTCTCATCGAAAGACTTCATATAGGAGAAGATGGACGTCAGAGAGCCACCAGGGGGCCCACGAGGTAGGGGGCGCGCCCTAGGGGGGGCGCCCCCCACCCTCGTGAGCAGGGTGTGGGCCCCCTGGCCTTCATATTTGGCGAGGATTTTTCTTTATTTATTTTAAGATGTTCCGTGGAGTTTCAGGACTTTTGGAGTTGCGCAGAATAGGTCTCTAATATTTGCTCCTTTTCCAGCCCAGAATTCCAGCTGCCGGCATTCTCCCTCCTTATGTAAACCTTGTAAAATAAGAGAGAATAGCCATAAGTATTGTGACATAAAGTGAAATAACAGTCCATAATGCAATAAATATTGATATAAAAGCATGATGCAAAATGGATGTATCAACTCCCCCAAGCTTAGACCTCGCTTGTCCTCAAGCGAAAAGCCAATAATAATAAATATGTCCTCATGTTTAGAGGTAGAGGCGTCGATAAAAATAAAATACAGACATGAAGGCATCATGATCATTCTCATAACAGCAACATATATAGCTTTTGTCATATGATTACTTATGTTCAAGTGACGATCTATTCACAATGCAAAAGTATAAATCATAAACCTTATTGGGCTCCGACAAACTATAATCTCAGTGATTGAAGCAATTGCAATTTATCATAACATCGGAAAGAGTCTATGTCAGAGCTAAAAAGTAGGTCCACATACTCAACTATCATTTAGTCCTCCATAATTGCTAACACTCACGCAATACTTGTGGTTACGGAGTTTTAATCGGACACAGAGAAAGATAGGGGCTTATAGTTTTGCCCCACAACCTTTTACCTCAAGGGTAATGTCAACAATAATGGTTCGTGCTCCCCTACATCCAATTAGATATACATATATATCATGTTCTTTCCAACATGCTGAGCTTGCCAAAGGATAAAAAGAAAAAGAAAAGGTGAAGATCACCATGACTCTTGCATAAGGTAGAAGATAATAATAAAGGATAGGCCCTTCGCAGAGGGAAGCAGAGGTTGCCATGCGCTTTTATGGTTGGATGCACAAAATCTCAATGCGAAAGAACGTCACTTTATATTGCCCCTTGTGATATGAACCTTTATTATGCAGTCCGTCACTTTTATTACTTCCACATCACAAGATCGTATAAAGCTTATTTCTCCCACACCAATCAATCATACATGTTTAGAGCAATTTTTATTGCTTTGCACCAATAACAACTTACTTAAAGGATCTTACTCAATCCATAGGTAGATATGGTGGACTCTCATGGCAAAACTGGTTTAGGGATTTTGGAAGCACAAGTAGTATTTCTACTTAGTGCTGAGAATTTGGCTAGCATGAGGGGGAAAGGCAAGCTCAACAAGTTAGAGGATCCATGACAACATACTTTATCTCAGATATAAGAAAGGCATAACTCATTACGTTGTCTTCCTTGTCCAACACCAACTCTTTAGCATGTCATATTTTAATGAGTGCTCCCAATCATAAAAGATGTCAATGATAATATATCTATATGTGAAAACCTCTATTTCCTTATTACTTCCTATTAATTGCAACGATGACCAAAGCTATGTCTGCCAACTCCCAACAACTTTTAATCATCATACTCTTTCTATGTGAAGTCATTACTCTCAATAAGATCAAATGAACTCTTTGTTTCTTTTTATTCTTTTTCTCTTTTCTTTTATTCACCCAAGATCATGGCAAAATAATCAAGCCCTTGACTCAACACTAATATTTATTATATATAGCTCACGGACTCGATTACAAAGAGAGATCATAAAGCAAAACTAAAAACTAGATCATGCCATAAACTTTGTTCTACCAGATCAAGATACTACTAATAGGATCGAACTAAGAAAAATGGTAAAGATAGGAGTTGTGATGGTGATACGATACCGGGGCACCTCCCCCAAGCTTGGCAGTTGCCAAGGGGAGTGCCCATACCCATGTGATTATATCTCCTTGGTCGGTGAAGAAGGTGGAGGTAACGGATAATCGCACATCGAGCGTAAGAGGTCCTCCAACTTGCGAATAATGCCCTTGAGTGCGACAATATGATCCTTCAACAAAATATTTTCTTGTGTGAGATACTTGTTTTGTATACGAGCTAACTCAATCATCTTGAAAGCTTTGATCTCAGTTGGGGTAAGAAGCTTCGATATTAGTGCTGAGAACTTGAAGGATGTCTTTTGCTGCTGGAGCTTGATCCCCCGTGGCCTTCTTGATCCTTTCATCCTTGTTGACCCTCGTGGGTTCTTCCCTCTTCAGATCTATCTTCATTAACCAAGCATCATTGTCACCATTGTTGGAGGAGGGAGACAACATGATACCTAGCCTGGAAAACCCTGACAGAAAACAACTCGAAACAAGAACAAAGGAGGTTTGTGTGATACGGGAGTCAAAATCTTCGGGAGGTTATATAATGAATTTTTACCGACCAAAATATGTATCGTGCAAGAAAGCGGAGTCCGGAAGGCACACGAGGTGCTCACGAGGTAGGGGGCGCGCCCAGAGGGGTAGGGCGCGCCCACCACCCTCGTGGGGCCCTCGTGTCCTTCCCGAACTGCTACTTATTTTTCTATTTTTCTAAATATTCCAAAACAGAGAAATATTGCCTTAAAATTGTTTTGGAGTCGGTTTACTTACCGTACCACATACCTATTCCTTTTCGGGGTCTGAAACGTTCCGGAAAGTGTCCCTTATGTATTCCCCCGGGGTTACGGTTTCAATAATATTGTTTCAACATTTATGGGATTACGTGAGATATAATGTTTGATTCTTTGACCATTTACCACCTTCGGATTTGTGCCCTCGAAGTTGTAGATTTTTATGGCACCGGAACGATAGACCTCTTCGATAACATAGGGGCCTTCCCATTTAGAGATAAGTTTTCCTGCAAAAAATCTTAAACGAGAGTTGTATAGCAATACATAATCACCTACATTAAACTCACGCTTTTGTATCCTTTTGTCATGCCATCTTTTAACTTTTTCTTTAAACAACTTGGCGTTTTCATAAGCTTGGGTTCTCCATTCATCAAGTGAGCTAATATCAAATAACCTCTTCTCACCGGCAAGTTTAAAATCATAGTTGAGCTCTTTAATATCCCAATATGCCTTATGTTCTAGTTCAAGAGGTAAGTGACATGCTTTTCCATAAACCATTTTATACAAAGACATACCCATAGGATTTTTGTATGCAATTCTATAAGCCCATAATGCATCATCAAGTTTCTTGGACCAATTCTTTCTAGACCTATTAACAGTCTTTTGCAAAATTAATTTGAGCTCTCTATTGCTTAACTCTACTTGACCACTAGACTGAGGGTGATAAGGAGATGCAATTCTATGATTAACATCATATTTAGCAAGCATTTTACGGAAAGCACCATGAATAAAGTGTGAGCCACCATCAGTCATTAAATATCTAGGGACTCCAAACGTTGGGAAAATAACTTCTTTAAGCATTTTAATAGAAGTGTTATGATCAGCACTACTAGTTGGAATAGCTTCTACCCACTTAGTAACGTAATCAACAGCAACTAGAATATGTGTGTATCCATTAGAGGCCGGAAAAGGTCCCATATAATCAAAGCCCCAAACATCAAACGGTTCAATAACAAGAGAATAATTCATAGGCATTTCTTGACGTCTACTAATATTACCAATTCTTTGACATTCATCACAAGACAAGACAAACTTACGAGCATCCTTGAAGAGAGTAGGTCAATAAAAACCAGATTGCAATACCTTATGTGCAGTTCTATCTCCAGCGTGGTGTCCTCCATAAGCCTCGGAATGACACTTGCGTAGGATTTGTTCCTGTTCATGCTCAGGTACACAACGTCTAATAACACCATTTACTCCTTCTTTATAAATATCTGGGTCATCCCAAAAGTAATGTCTTAAATCATAGAAAAACCTTTTCTTTTGCTGGTATGTGAAGCTAGGTGGTATAAATTTAGCAACAATATAATTAGCATAATCAGCATACCATGGAGTACTACGAGAAGTACTTATAACATTTAATTGTTCATCAAGAAAGCTATCATTAATAGGTAGTGGGTCATCAAGAATATTTTCTAACCTAGACAAGTTGTCTGCAACGGGGTTCTCGGCTCCCTTTCTATCAACAATATGCAAATCAAATTCTTGTAGCAAGAGAACCCATCTAGTAAGTCTAGGTTTAGCATCTTTATTTTCCATAAGGTATTTAATAGCAGCATGATCAGTTTGAATAGTTACTTTAGAATCAACAATATAAGGTCTGAACTTATCACAAGAAAATACAACTGCTAAAAGCTCTTTTTTAGTAGTAGCATAATTTCTTTGAGCATTGTCTAGAGTCTTACTAGCATAATGAATAACATTTAATTTCTTATCAACTCTTTGCCCTAGAACAGCACCTACCGCATAATCACTAGCATCACACATAATTTCAAAGGGTAAATTCCAATCAGGTGGATGAACAACAGGTGCAGAGACTAATGCTTTCTTAAGTATTTCAAATGCTTATACAAAAATCATCATCAAAGACAAATGGTATATCTTTTTGCAATAAATTAGTCAGAGGCCGGGAAATTTTTGAGAAGTCCTTAATGAACCTCCTGTAAAATCCGGCGTGACCAAGGAAACTTCTTATACCTTTGACGTCCTTGGGACATGGCATCTTTTCAATAGCATCGACCTTGGCTTTATCAACTTCTATACCTCTTTCAAAAACTTTATGCCCCAAGACAATACCTTCATTAACCATAAAGTGGCACTTTTCCCAATTCAAGACAAGATTAGTTTCTTCACATCTCTGCAAAACTCGATCAAGATTGCTCAAGCAATCATCAAAAGAGGAACCATAAACGGAAAAGTCGTCCATGAAAACCTCACAAATCTTTTCACAAAAGTCAGAGAATATAGCCATCATGCATCTTTGAAAGGTAGCAGGTGCATTACATAAACCAAAAGGCATACGTCTATAAGCAAAAGTACCAAAAGGGCATGTAAAAGTAGTCTTTGATTGATCTCTAGCCGACACAGGTATTTGAGAGAAACCAGAATAACCATCTAGAAAGCAATAGCGTGTATGTTTGCATAATATTTCTAGCATTTGATCAATAAAAGGTAAGGGGTAATGATCTTTCTTAGTAGCTTTATTTAATTTGCGGGAATCAATTACCATCCTATAACCTGTGATAATTATTTGTGGAATCAATTCATCCTTATCATTAGAAACAATAGTAATACCTCCCTTATTAGGGACACAATGGACAGGACTTACCCACTCACTATCAGCAACGGGATAGATTATACATGCCTCCAGAAGCTTTAGTATTTCTTTTCTTACCACTTCTTTCATTTTAGGATTCAGACGTCATTGAGGATCACGAACTAGTTTGGCATATACTTCCAAATTTATTTTATGCTGACATAGAGTGGGACTAATGCCCTTAAGATCATCAAGAGTATATCCAATAGCAGCACGATGCTTCTTTAGAGTTTTCAATAATCTTTCTTTTTCATGCTCTGAAAGGTTAGCACTAATAATAACAGGATATATCTTCTTTTCATCAAGATAAGCATATTTAAGATTATCAGGCAACGGTTTAAGCTCAAACACGGGATCACCCTTGAGTGGAGGAAGATCCCCTAAGATTTCAACAGGCAAATTGTGATGCAGAATAGTTTCCTGTTTAAAGAATACTTCATCTATTTCCCTTCTTTCATTCATGAACATATCATTTTCGTGGTCTAGCAAATAGTGTTCTAAAGGATCACTAGGAGGTACGACAATAGAAGCAAGATCAATAATTTCATCCTTACTAGGTAATTCTTCCTCACGATGTTGTTTACAAAATTTAGAGAAATTAAACTCATGAACCATATCATCCAAGCCAATAGTAACAACATTCTTTTCGCAATCTATCCTAGAATTAACAGTGTTCAAGAAGGGTCTACCAAATATAATGGGACAAAAGCTATTTTGCGGAGAAGTTAGAACAAGAAAATCAGCGGGATATTTAGTTTTCCCACACAAGACTTCAACATCTCTAACAATTCCAATTGGTGAAATAGTATCTCTATTGGCAAGTTTAATTGTGACATCAATACCTTCTAACTCAGCAGGTGCAATTTCATTCTTAATTTCTTCGTATAAAGTATGCGGTATAACACTAGCACTTGCACCCATATCACATAAGCCATGATAACAATGATCTCCTATTTTAACAGAAATAACAGGCACGCCTACCACAGGTCTATGTTTATCTTTAGCACAAGGTTTAGCAATTCTAGCAGTTTCACCTTCGAACTGAATAACATGCCCATCAATATTATCAGACAAGAGATCTTTAACAATAGCAATATTAGGTTCTACTTTAACTTGCTCAGGGGGTGTATAAGTTCTAATATTGCTTTTACAAAAAACAGTTGAAGCTTTAGCATGATCCTTTACTCTAACAGGGAAAGGTGGTTTCTCAACATAAGAAGTAGGAACAATAGGATCATTATAAGTGATAGTCTTTTCTTCAACTTTAATAGGTGCATCTACTTTTACTTCTATGGGAGGATGATATTTAAACCACTTCTCCTTAGGGAGATCAACATAAAAAGCAAAAGATTCACAGAAAGAAGCTACTATCTCAGAGTCAAGTCCATATTTAGTGCTAAACTTACGGAAAATATCGGTGTCCATAAAAGATTTAACACAATCAAACTTAGGTGTCATACCTGACTCCTTACCTTCGTCGAGGTCCCAATCTTCAGAGTTGCGTTTAATTCTATCCAATAAATTCCATCTGAATTCAATAGTCTTCATCATAAAAGAGCCACCACAAGAAGTATCGAGCATGGTGCGATTGTTTTCAGAAAGCCGAGCATAAAAACTTTGCATAATTATTTCTCTCGAGAGCTCATGATTGGGGCATGAATATAACACTGATTTAAGCCTCCCGCAAGCTTGAGCGATGCTTTCTCCTTCACGAGGCCAGAAATTACATATATAATTGCGATCACGATGATGCATAGGGTAATACTTTTGATGAAATTCCAACTTCAATCTTTTATAGTCCCATGATCTCATATCATCACATAGCCAATACCATAACAATGCATCTCCCTTCAAAGATAAAGGGAAGACCTTCTTCTTAGCAACATCATCGGGTATACCTGCAAGCTTAAATAATCCACAAACTTCATCCACATATATTAAGTGCTCATCAGGATGCTTTGTTCCATCTCTTGTAAAAGGGTTAGCTAGCAGTTTTTCCATCATACCCAAAGGAAATTCAAAAGGAGTTTCATTTTCAATAGGTTCAGTAGGTTGAGGAGCAACTCTTTTCTCTACTGGACGGGGTGAAGATACCTCGAACAAGCCCCTCAGAGAATTACTTTCCATAGTAACAAGTGACAGTAAATTTCAGCACACTATATAAATTTTTCCTTACCAAATTCCACCTACCAAAGGCGCTACACTCCCTGGCAACGGCGCCAGAAAAGAGTCTTGATGACCCACAAGTATAGGGGATCTATCGTAGTCCTTTCGATAAGTAAGAGTGTCGAACCCAACGAGGAGCAGAAGGAAATGATAAGCGGTTTTCAGCAAGGTATTCTCTGCAAGTACTGAAATAAGTGGTAACAGATAGTTTTGTGATAAGATAAGTTGTAACGAGCAACAAGTAACAAAAGTTAATAAAGTGCGGCAAGGTGGCCCAATCCTTTGGTAGCAAAGGACAAGCCGGAACAAACTCTTATAATAGGAAAAGCGCTCCCGAGGACACATGGCAATATCGTCAAGCTAGTTTTCATCATGTTCATATGATTCGCGTTCGATACTTTGATAATTTGATATGTGGGTGGACCGGTGCTTGGGTGCTGTTCTTACTTGAACAAGCATCCCACTTATGATTAACCTCTATTGCAAGCATCCGCAACTACAACAAAAGTATTAAGGTAAACCTAACCATAGCATGAAACATGTGGATCCAAATCAGCCCCTTATGAAGCAACGCATAAACTAGGGTTTAAGCTTCTGTCACTCTAGCAACCCATCATCTACTTATTACTTCCCAATGCCTTCCTCTAGGCCCAAATAATGGTGAAGTGTTATGTAGTCGACGTTCACATAACACCACTAGAGGCTAGACAACATACATCTTATCAAAATATCAAACAAATACCAAATTCACATGACTACTAATAGCAAGACTTCTCCCTTGTCCTCAGGAACAAATGTAATTACTCACAAAGCATATTCATGTTCATAATCGGAGGGGTAATAATATGCATATAGGATCTGAACATATGATATTCCACCAAATAAACCAACTAGCATCAACTACAAGGAGTAATCAACACTACTAGCAACCTACTAGCACCAATCCCGGACTTTGAGACAAGAATTGGATACAAGAGATGAACTAGGGTTTGGAGATGAGATGGTTCTAGTGAAGATGTTGATGGAGATTGCCCTCTACCGATGAGAGGAGTGTTGGTGACGATGATGGTGATGATTTCCCCCTCCCGGAGGGAAGTATCCCCGACAGAACAGCTCTGCCGGAGCTCTAGATTGGTTCCGCCTCATGGCGGCGGAGTCTCGTCCCGAAAAGTTCCTTCTAGTTTTTTTCTCATCGAAAGACTTCATATAGGAGAAGATGGACATCGGAGAGCCACTAGGGGGCCCACGAGGTAGGGGGCGCGCCCCCCACCCTCATGAGCAGGGTGTGGGCCCCCTGGCCTTCATATTTGGCGAGGATTTTTCTTTATTTATTTTAAGATGTTCCGTGGAGTTTCAGGACTTTTGGAGTTGCGCAGAATAGGTCTCTAATATTTGCTCCTTTTCCAGCCCAGAATTCCAGCTATCGGCATTCTCCCTCCTTATGTAAACCTTGTAAAATAAGAGAGAATAGCCATAATTATTGTGACATGAAGTGAAATAACAGTCCATAATGCAATAAATATTGATATAAAAGCATGATGCAAAATGGACGTATCAGTGGCGAGCGTCGGCATCGTCGATGGCGCGCTGGCCGAGTCGACTTGCGGCCAGGCCACGGGGGGCCGGGTCGGTTGGAGCCGGAGACCGGCCATGCTGGCCGGGTCCACGCTGGATCTCTAGGACGGGCTTTTTGCCCAATCCGCCGGTGGCTGTAGTGGCCGGGTTGTGTTGAGTCCGGGCTCGGCCAGAGTGCGCCTCGCCAGGTGATGAGGAAGCGGTGTGCAGAAGTTCATCGGGCCCGCCAAGGCGGGCGGAGCCGGATCCCGCCGGCTTGTCGAGCTGGTTGAGGCGGTCCTGCTGGGTGTTGGCGGCGTGGAGGAGTTCGCGCATCCGCCCGATGCGCTCTTTCAGATCCTCACCCGCGAGCTGGTCCAGGCCGGCTGCGGCTGCCTGGGCAGCGCGCATGTTCTTCGCTGGGGTCTCGTAGACGGTTGGGATGGCGCCGATGGCCAGGCCGATCGCTCCTTCCCGGGCACGCACATCGGCGACCTGGCTTGGCTCGACCGCGGAGGGCGTGAATCCATAGGCGGCATCATGCTCCAGCTGAGCGGCGTCCAGGTGATGCTGAGTGGCGGCGAGCGTCTCGGACAGGTCCAGCATCTGCTGGCGCCTTTCCTCGAGCTAGGTTCAGGCCTCAGCGACGTTGGTGGCGTCGACGTTGGTGCCGATGGGGATGCGGAGGCTCTGCATCACGGCGTGCAACGGATCGGACGGCTCGATCCGATCCGCTGCGGCCCTGGCTTCGGCAGCCTTCCTCGTCTTGCTCGACGAGGAGGAGGCGCCGTCGCCGGTGACGAAGACCTCCACATGGACGTCCATTGCCCCGGCGGAAACGCCGCCGCCGAGGGAGAGGGGAGAGTCGGAGTAGCTGAGCACCTCGCGGGGGTAATCGTTGGCCGCGAACGCATCGGAGATGCGCAGCGCGGCGAAGGAGGCGGCAAGCGCGCCGACGACGTCGTTCGCCAGCGCAACGGACTCGTCGGTGTAGGAGAAGGGCCTCGTCTGAATTATGCTCCCGGCCAGCTCCTCGAGCTGCCCCATGGTGGGCGCCAACTGTCATGGTGGGCGCACGGCAGATGCCAAGGGATGGCTAAAGAGAGGAGGAGGCTCGAGGGCGCTGGTGGACTCCAAAGGCGAGGTTGGCATGTGCGGGCACGGGACGCCGGACATACCCAGGTTCGGGGCTCTCCGGAGAGATAATACCCCTAGTCCTGCCGAGTGTAGTTGGATGATCGATGGTACAATGTTGCTTCTGGAGCTGTATGGAGGAGCAAGGAAGCTGGCCAAGGCTTGGGCTGCTCCTTCTCTTCGGTGTTGCTATTTTGTGGCTAGTCCTATGCTTACTTGCTTTTCTCTCGTATGTGTTTTCTGCTTGCCCTCTCGCTCGCCCCCCGTATGATCGCGGGCTCCCGGGAGGTTTTATAGTCCAACCCCCTGGGGGTACAATGGTAATGTTACAAGTCGGTGGGTCCGTATTGTCGGTGTCCGGGGACCCGGGCTGGGTCCCGCTGAGGGCTTGTGGTTCGCCGGGTTCCCCTATGTGCGGGCCCCGCATTCCTAGGGGACTGTGCGCCGTCTTGTCGATCGTCAGGGCGTGGCCGAGTCGAGTCGCGTACAGTGCTCTCCGTCAGGTTGCCGCTTGCTGTCGTCAGCGATGAAGGCGGGGGCACTGTAGCCACGCCGGCCCTGGTCAGCGGGTAGGTGAGGAGCACTGTTGCCACGTTCCTGCTGACCAGAGGCGTGGGTGGGGCACTGTTGCCTCGGTCAACGTTCATTGAAGTCTCCTCCCCATAATACGGCCTGGATGGGACGGGAGTTGACCCGCGGCTGGATTGCGTAGCACGCCACGGGTGGCGCTGGCTTGTTGAGGAGACTTTGGTCATGCCGGGTTCGGCTGTCTTGCGCTAGTTGTTGGGGCCGAGTCGACGTGTCTTGCCGGGTCGGCTAGTCTGGCCGGCTTGCGGGCCTTGGCCGGGTCGAGCGACCCGGCCAAGCGCGTGCCGATATTGAGGGGCGGTGCTGATACATCTCCAATGTATCTATAACTTTTGATTGCTCCATGCTATATTATCTACTGTTTTGGGCAATATTGGGCTTTAATATCCACTTTTATATTATTCTTGGGACTAACCTATTAACCGGAGGCCCAGCCCAGATTTGCTATCTTATGCCTATTTCAGTGTTTTGAAGAAAAGGAATATCAGACGGAGTCGAAACGGAACGAAATCAACTGGAGAAGTTATTTTTGGAAGGAAACGCACCCAATGGACTTGGACCCTACGTCAAGGAAGGAACGAGGTGCTCACGAGGGTGGGGGCGCCTCCCCCTAGGGCACGCCCCCCTGTCTCATGGGACCCTCATGGCTCCCCTGACATACCTCCTGCACCCATATATACCCACATGACCTAAAACTTCCAAAACGTAACATAGATCGGGAGTCCGCCGCCAGAAGCCTCCGTAGCCACCGAAAACCAATCTAGACCCGTTCCGGCACCCTGCCGGAGGGAGTAATCCCTCACCGGTGGCCATCTTCATCATCCCGGCACTCTCCATGACGAGGAGGGAGTAGTTCTCCCTCGGGGCTGAGGGTATGTACCAGTAGCTATGTGTTTGATCTCTCTCTCTCTCTCTCTCTCTCTCTCTCTCTCTCGTGTTCTTGAGATGATACGATCTTGATGTATCGCGAGCTTTGCTATTATATTTGGATCCTATGATGTTTCTTCCCCCCTCTTCTCTCTTGTAATGGATTGAGTTTCCCCTTTGGAGTTATATTATCGGATTGAGTCTTTAAAGATTTGAGAACACTTGATGTATGTCTTGCCGTGGATATCTTTGGTGACAATGGGATACCACGTGCCACTTGATGTATGTTTTGGTGACCAACTTGCGGGTTCCGCCCATGAACCTATGCATAGGGGTTGGCACACGTTTTCGTCGTGATTCTCCGGTAGAAACTTTGGGGCACTCTTTGAGGTGCTATGTGTTGGTTGAATAGATGAATTGAGATTGTGTGATGCATATCGTATAATCATGCCCACGGATACTTGAGGTGACAATGGAGTATCTAGGTGACATTATGGTTTTGGTTGATTTGTGTCTTAAGGTGTTATTCTAGTACGAACTCTAGGGCTGTTTGTGACACTTATAGGAATAGCCCAACGGATTGATTGGAAAGAATAACTTTGAGGTGGTTTCGTACCCTACCATAATCTCTTCGTTCGTTCTCCACTATTAGTGACTTTGGAGTGACTCTTTGTTGCATGTTGAGGGAAAGTTATGTGATCCAATTATGTTAGTATTGTTGAGGGAACTTACACTAGCGAAAGTATGAACCCTAGGCCTTATTTCCACACATTGCAATACCGTTTACGCTCACTTTTATCACTTGCTACCTTGCTGTTTTTATTATTTCAGATTACAAATACCTTTATCTACTATCCATATACCACTTGTATCACTATCTCTTCGCCGAACTAGTGCACCTATAGAATTTACCATTGTATTGGGTGTGTTGGGGACACAAGAGACTCTTTGTTATTTGGTTGCAGGGTTGCTTGAGAGAGACCATCTTCATCCTACGCCTCCTATGGATTGATAAACCTTAGGTCATCCACTTGAGGGAAATTTGCTACTGTCCTACAAACCTGTGCACTTGCAGGCCCAACAACGTCTACAAGAAGAAGGTTGTGTAGTAGACATCAAGCTCTTTTCTGGTGCCGTTTCCGGGGAGGTGAGTGCTTGAAGGTATATCTTTAGATCTTGCAATCGAGTCTTTTAGTTTCTTGTTTTATCACTAGTTTAGTTTATAAAATAAAATTATAAAAAAATGTCTCATACGCTTCACCTTTTTAATATCTTTCGTGAGTATGATGGAAAGGATAATTGTGCTCAAGTGCTAGAAGAAGAAATCTATAAAATGCTTGGCACTAAATATTTGAATGATGAGCATGATTGCAATGTTGTTAGTACGAATTCTTTGAATATCCATGATGCTAATGATATGCAAAGCCATAAGCTTGAGGAAGCTATGTTTGATGAAGATTGAGGGAGTCCTGGATTAGGGGGTGTGCGGATGGCCGGACTATACCTTCAGCCGGACTATACCTTCAGCCGGACTCCTGGACTATGAAGATACGAGATTGAAGACTTCGTCCCGTGTCCAGAAGGGACTTTCCTTGGCGTGGAAGGCAAGCTTGGCGATACGGATATGCAGATCTCCTACCATTGTAACCGACTTTGGGTAACCATAACCTTCTCCGGTGTCTATATAAACCGGAGGGTTTTAGTCCGTAGGACAACATACCCAACAAAAATCATACCATAGGCTAGATTCTAGGGTTTAGCCTCTCCGATCTCGTGGTAGATCTACTCTAGTACTATCCATATCATCAATATTAATCAAGCAGGACGTAGGGTTTTACCTCCATCGAGAGGGCCCGAACCTGGGTAAAACTTCGTGTCCCTTGCCTCCTGTTACCATCCGGCCTAGACGCACAGTTTGGGACCCCCTACCCGAGATCCGCCGGTTTTGACACCGACATTGGTGCTTTCATTGAGAGTTCCTCGGTGTCGTCACCGTCAGGCTTGATGGCTCCAACGATCATCAATAGCGATGCAGTCCAGGGTGAGACCTTCCTCCCCGAACAGATCTTCGCCTTCGGCGGCTTCGCACTGCGGGCCAATTCACTTGGCCATCTAGAGCAGATCGAAAGCTATGCCCCTGGCCGTCAGGTCAGATTTGGAAGCTTAAACTACACGGCTGACATCCACGGGGACTCGATCTTCGACGGATTCGAGCCACTGCCGAGCGCGCCGCACTGTCACGACGAGCATGATCTAGCTCTGCCGCCTAACAGTGCCTTGAAGGCCGCACCCGCATCGGCTTCAACCCTTAATTCGGAGCCAACTGCGCCGATCGAGGATGGGTGGTTGGACGCCGCCTTGGGGGCTGCGATCCTAACGGCGATCGAGCCGAACACCAGCCCCGCACTCCGTGAGACTCATGATTCCAAGGAGCCGGACTCCGAACCATTCGCGCCTCTGCCGATCGAATCCGATTGGGCGCCCATCATGGAGTTTACTGTCGCGAACATCTTTCAGCACTCGCCCTTTGGCGATATTATAAAATCACTAAAGTCTTTCTCTTTATCAGGAGAGCCCTGGCCGGACTACGGTCAGCGAGATTGGGATACAGACGATGAAGAAATTCAAAGCCCACCCACCACCCACTTTGTAGCCACTGTCGACGATTTAACCGACATGCTCGACTTCGACTCCGAAGACATCGACGGTATGGACGCCGATGAAGGAGACGATGACGAACCATCACCTATTGGGCCCTGGAGCGCCACCTTGTCATATGACGTATACATGGTGGACGCACCAAAAGATGACGACGAGGAGCGCAAGAACGCACCGAAGGCTTATTCCCTCGAAAATCAGTCAAAGCGGCGACGCAAGTGCCGCCCCAAATCCCGCCTCGACAGAAATAGCGATCACACAGACCCAGCGCTGGAGCAGGGCGAACCGCTGCCGGACAACGGCAATCCGGATAATCAAACCAAACAAACAAATCCTATCAAGGATAATGGTCTGGACGACATAACGCCGGACAGACACCCGGAGCAGCAGACTGCCCGTAAAAGGCTTGTTGCCACCGCAAGGAGTCTGAAAAAGCAGAAGCAAAGGCTCAAGGCTGTGCAAGACACACTCCACATCAGATGGAGTAAAATACTCAACACAGCAGCGATGTACGGCGACAATCGCCCCTCCAAGAGCTACCCAAAGCGAAAGCTGCTACCTGAATTCGATGAGGAGGCCTCAGACCCCCCACAACCAAATATCAAAGCAGCCACCTGGTCGGATAGACGACCCCTCTACCAACACAGAGCGGCATACAACGCCGCTCACAATACAATATGCGACATATGCGAGGGCTTGCACCCAAAGGACGGTGCAACAAGATCCATCTACGGACCACGCAAGCGCGCCCCAGCATACAATGCAACACAACAAACATCCGAACAACGCGGTACACCCAGCTATAGGGGTGCCGCACACCCCCTATGTTTCACCGATGAGGTGCTGGACCATGAATTTCCAGAGGGATTCAAGCCCGTAAACATAGAGGCATACGACGGAACAACAGACCCTGGGGTCTGGATTGAGGACTACATCCTTCACATCCATATGGCTCGAGGAGATGATCTCCACGCCATCAAGTACTTACCCCTCAAGCTCAAAGGGCCAGCTCGTCACTGGCTCAAAGGCCTCCCCGAAAGCTTCATTGGAAGTTGGGAAGAGCTCGAAGACGCCTTTCGGGCAAATTTTCAAGGGACTTATGTCCGACCTCCGGATGCGGACGATTTGAGTCATATAACTCAACAGCCCGGAGAGTCAGCCCGAAAGCTTTGGAACAGGTTTCTTACTAAAAAGAACCAGATTGTCGACTGTCCGGACGCCGAAGCCTTGGCAGCTTTCAAGCATAGAGTCCGTGACGAATGGCTCGCCAGACACCTCGGCCAAAATAAGCCGAGAATGATGGCCGCATTAACAAACCTCATGACCTGCTTTTGCGCGGGTGAGGACAGCTGGCTAGCCAGATGCAGCACCAGCAACCCCAGTACATCTGAAGTTAGAGATGGAAACGGGAAATCATGGTGCAACAGCAATAACAAACGCCGGAATAAAGAAGACAACACGAAGGGTGCGGAGGTAAATGCCGGATTCAAAAGCTCTCGGCCAGGTCAAAAGCCGCCCCCTAAAGGAACCAGGGATGAACTGTCCAGCCTCAACAAAATTCTGGACCAAGTATGTCAGATCCATAGTACCCCTGGTAAACCTGCTAATCATACCCACAGAGAATGTTGGGTCTTCAAGCAGTCCGGCAAGCTCAACGCCGTACACAAAGGGGAGGATACACCAAGTGAAGACGAGGACGAGCCCCCCAAGCAAGACACGGGGGAACAAAAGAAATTTCCACCAGAAGTCAAAACAGTAAACATGTTACACGTGATCAAGGACAACGCGGCACTCCCAGGAAAATATACCCAAGTGCCTGTCACTGCGAAGTCCTGTCACTAGTCGTCTCAACCGATCACTTTCGACCGTCGCGATTACTCAGCAAGTATCTGACACGCAGGATGGGCTTCCCTGGTATTAGACCCAGTAATGGCGGATATCACTTCACAAGAGTCTTGATGGACGGCGGCAGTAGCCTAAACCTAATATATCAGGATACAATCCGCAGGATGGGGTTAGACCCAACACAAATTTGCCATAGCAATACTACCGTTAAAGGAGTAACGCCAGGCCCAGGGGCTCATTGTACGGGCTCCCTCCTACTACAAGTTATATCCGGCTCCCCCGATAACTTCCGTCGCGAGCATCTAACTTTCCACATCGCTCCGTTTCAAAGTGGCTATCAAGCACTGCTCGGACGTGAAGCTTTCGCTCGCTTTAATGCAATACCACACTATGCCTCCCTCACACTCAAGATGCCCGGTCCATGTGGCATCATTTCAGTGCACGGAAATATCAAGCGATCTCTGCGCGCCGAAGAGAGTGAGGCTGCCTTGGCAGCCGCACACTAAAGGCGCCCGGACCAGCGAAAGCATCCAATAGGTCGTCAAGACCTCAGACATAACTAATTGAGTCTGGCGCCGCTACTTATACCGAATAAATAGTCACACCCCTATTTGTCAATACAAGGGGCTCAACGCGCGCAGACAAGTGGCAATTTCTTCTCATCTTGAATTATACTTGGTTTCTTTAAAAAACTATCTTTTTGCACGACAACTTTTTCGCCTAAACTCCTCTCTTTTACAAACGATCATCATGCTACACCCGTCTAGGATACGGCACAATGGAGACACAGGCGCAGACGTGCAGCAGGGACCCGCTCCAAGGATTCTTTTTAGATTAAGACCCTGCGTAAACCTTTTTTACTGTCTCTTGTTGATACATATCCACCGTTGAGAAGGATGCTAACGTCTTGGCATGTGGCCACGCCAGAACAATGCACGTCTGGACACAAGGGGCTTCTTACAAAGGCCATTATTTGGGCCCGGTTTATACCACAAAGACCGAATACCTTAGGGAGTGTTCGGCGTCGCGAGTTTGGCCCTATATGCATCAGCTCCGTCATTGTCTTTGGTCAAACGTTGGGTTTGCCCGGCTCCTGTGTTTTGGTGCCTTACGTTCCGCTTTACTGGCTAAGGTAGCACCAGGAGAACTACTGCGATTGTGCCCTGGTTCATTCGGATGAGCACCTCAGTAGAGAAAGCCGAAAACTGACTGTCATGATATAGCGTGAGACTGGTCAACCACTCGATGACATGTGGGAATGTTAGAATTCCTCCGCCTTAATGAAGGGCTGTTTTCCGGCCAGGCATGTACGCACCCCGGGATCGGGAGAGTGCGGAGCCACCAGGGGCTATCTAGTAGCCCCACTGTCAAACTCCTATGGCTAAGTGAAAGTGTTAAAGCATTATAGTCCGGTTGCCTCGCTCGCTCCGCTATCACCTCCTTAATAGGACCAAGACGTTGGGTTAAGTGTGAACGCGTGTTTTTGCGAGCACCTCCGCATTATATGCGTGGGGGTTGAAGCCGACGACTGCAATCTTTTAGGTTATACACATGTATACATAAACGACCGCCCAGGAGGCATCATATTACTTTCAAGCAAAAGTATAAAAATAGGCTTATAAAAATTTATAAAAGCATTTCGCTTACAATGAGATTACATATCACTCAAACATAATATTTTTTGAGCACTGGGTCTCTATCAAACGAGCACCCTCAAGAACTTCTTCAAAGTAGTGCTCAGCAGCCCTTCGACCTATGGCCGAATCCCGCGCTGCAACAGTGGTAGCATCCATCTCCGCCCAATATGCTTTAACACGGGCAAAGGCCATCCGTGCGCCCTCTATGCACGCCGACCTCTTCATCGCATTAATGCGCGTCACCACGTCAAGGAACTGCTGCACCAAGCTGAAATAGCTGTTCGGTTTTGACCTTTCCGGCCATAGCTGATCCACAACAGACCTCCGGACAACTTATTTAGTTCGGCCCATTCGGCTAATTGGTCAGTCAATGAAAGCGGATGCTCAGGAGAATGGAATTATCTCCAAAACAGCCGGTCTACTTCACGGTCCGTCTGACCCTGGAAGTACTTGGCCGCATCGGTAGCGCTCGCCGCCAAATCCATATACACATCCTCCGAACTCCACAGCCGATCCAGAGGGGCATACCGTGGATCTCCGAACTTCCTCTGCAACATAAAGGATTTCCCAGCTACAATATCCCTGGCTTCCTGCAGCTCCTCCTTCTTCATCCTCATAGCAGAGCGGAGGTCTTTTCTCGTCGCTGCAGCCTTCTCAAGGTCCGATGCATTCGCTTGGTTTTCCTTTTCAAGAACCCGGCAATGGTCGGTGGTGGCTTTTAATTCTATGGCCATCTTGGCCATCTGGTCTCGGCTCTCGCCATGCGCGGCCTTCTCGGCTTGCAACTCTTCGGCCGCCTTCAAAGCAGTCGCATTACCCAACCTAGATTGTTCCTTGGCTCGGGCAAGTTCTGCCCACAAGGCTTCAACAGTGGAAGCCCCATCTGCAGTCACAACATATTAAAGATATTGGCATCATGTTGCTCTTCCTATGTGGCATTTACCAGATAATGACACTTACCCTGTGCCTCGTCAAGCCTTTTGTTAACAAGCTCGATGTCGGCGTCCGCCGCATCCAACTGCCGTTCTAAATGGGCAAACTCGCTAGTCCGGCTATCCACCGGAGCTTCCATCACCTGCACATAGAGGCAGTATGGTTATTACCTGGGAATATGATCCTCTGTTCGTCGTCGTTTCCAATGACAACCAGAGTCTCAGGGGCTACTATCTACACAGGGCACAACTAGCATGTGCAGGACTATCGTACATTCTTTTATGTACCTCAAAGCCTGTCAGTAGACTCATAAAAGCTTCATGCAATCCGCTTTCGGCGGACGAGATTCTCTCCATCACCGTATTCATCAGCACACGGTGTTCGTCTGAGATGGCCGCTCACCCCACTAACTCCCTCAGAACATCCGATCGCACACTAGGAGGTGCTGGACTCTTTTGTCTGCTCTCTTCAGGAGCCGGACACTGGGAGCTTCGGGGGTCAATGGGATTATCTTCTAGCCTCACCGGACTCGGAGAGGCCCTCCGCGACGACACTTCAGGGTCGCCCGCTTCCGGAGCGGAGGAGTCTGGAGGAGGCGTTTCGCTCTCCATCATCTCTAGAAGAAGATCCCCCGAAGACGAGCTCATTTGAGAGGGGCTAAGGCCCGAACTGCAAAGATATATGCGGTGGTTATTTTCTCAGAAGAAAAAGATGGCATATCTGTATTATTAAAGTATTTCGGGTCACTTATGACTCGCGGGAGAATTGATCCCCCCGCGGATTTTGTGCGGCAACAGCGCCCCCAAGGTAGGACCCTCTGTGGGAGACTTCTTCTCTTGTTTGGAAGCTTCGGCTTCCGAATCCCCGGGCGCAGTCCTTTTCCTCTTCTGGCCGTCTTCCTTCATGGAGATGCTCGCTCCTCGGTTAGAATGGGCAGCGTTGGGGGCCCGCGTCCGCCCGTATTATCCTCCATAGTATCTTCCTTCAAGGGCTCCGGGCAAGGTACGGTCTGGAGCATCTTTTCCAATACCGGATTTTCCAAACCCTCAAGGAGGGGGGCCGAACACCGAATCAACTTCGCCTTTGTTAGCCAGTCCTGGTCAAAAAGCAAACTCTCAGAAATAACTTCGTAACAAAGGAGAGATAGTATGTTCGGCCAGAAGATGCCTTACCTGTTCGGCGGCGCGGTTACTACTCAGGCCCACGTCCTCGGTGATTTCCGGACACTCCACCTGAGGTCCGAAGAATGACTTGTACATCTCCTCGTGCGTCAGGCCGAGAAAATTTTGAACGACACGCGGTCCCTCGGGATTGAACTCCCACAGGCGAAGAGGCCGGCGTTTGCAAGGCTGGACTTGACGAACCAACATAACTTGTATTACCACAACCAAACTGAAATCTCCATTGAAGAGATCTCAAATGCGGCTTTGCAGTATAGGCACGTCCTTGGCTGGACCCCAGCTTAGACCTCTACTGATCCATGACATCAGTTGTGGTGGAGGGCCCGAGCGGAAAACAGGGACGGCCGCCCACTTGGCACTTCTAGGAGCCGTGATGTAGAACCACTCCTGTTGCCACGATTCAGACACCTCTGGGATGGAACCTTTGGGCCACGGAGCTCCCGTCATCTTGCGTATTGAGGCACCTCCACACACTGCATGTTGCCCCTCGATCATCTTCGGCTTTACTTCAAAGGTCTTGAGTCATAGGCCAAAGTGAGGGGTAACCCGAAGGAAGGCCTCGCACACGACAATAAATGTCGTGATATGAAGAAAGGAGTCCGAAGCTAGATCATGGAAGTCTAGCCCGTAATAAAACATCAAACCCCTGACGAAAGGATCCAGAGCAAGGCCTAGACCTCGGAGGAAGTGGGAAATGAACACGACGTTTTTGTTGGGTTCGAGGGTGGGGGCGGCCTGCCCTCGGGGAGGCAGCTGATGCAAGATCTTGGCGGTCAGATATCTGGCCTCCCTCAACTTTTTGATGTCTTCTTCCGTGACGGAGGAAGGCACCCATCGGCTTTGAAGGCTAGATCCGGACATGACTGAAGGTTCGAAGCACCTGACCTAAGCTTTGGGCATTTGAGCTTGAGGTGGGGGAAGGATTCGATTGAGCACGGGAGGGAAAAATAAAAGCCTTGTCCCTTTATAAAGAGGGTGAATATCAAGCGTCCTCTCCGTGTCCGTTTGGACTTGCCTATAATCTAGGATTCCTAGAAGCGGTTGGGTTACCCACGCCCGTATTGATGAGAATCCCGGAATAAGGGGACATGATCTCTGCTTTAACAAGACGTGCCAAGGAAACCGCCTCGCATGATGCGCCGAGGTGGGATAATAAAATGACTCGGATAAAGGCTTGGTCGTGGTGTGTCACACTACAGAATACGTCAGCAGATTAGATTTGTGTAAATGTTATTCTCTCTATGGCGATATGTGGAAACTTATTTTGCAGAGCCGGACACTATCTTTGTGTTCAAAATCTTCTATGAAGTACTTGGAGGAGGAACCTGCCTTGCAATGCCGAAGACAATCTGCGCGCCGGACTCGTCATCATTGAAGCCTGGTTCAGGGGCTACTGAGGGAGTCCTGGATTAGGGGGTGTCCGGATGGCCAGACTATACCTTCAGCCGGACTCCTGGACTATGAAGATACGAGATTGAAGACTTCGTCCCGTGTCCGGAAGGGACTTTCCTTGGCGTGGAAGGCAAGCTTGGCGATAAGGATATGCAGATCTCCTACCATTGTAACCGACTTTGTGTAACCCTAACCCTCTCCGGTGTCTATATAAACCGGAGGGTTTTAGTCCGTAGGACAACATACCCAACAACAATCATACCATAGGCTAGCTTCTAGGGTTTAGCCTCTCCGATCTCGTGGTAGATCTACTCTTGTACTACCCATATCATCATCAAGAAGGACGTAGGGTTTTACCTCCATCGAGAGGGCCCGAACCTGGGTAAAACTTCGTGTCCGTTGCCTCCTGTTACCATCCGGCCTAGACGCACAGTTCGGGACCCCCTACCCGAGATCCGCCGGTTTTGACACCGACAAAGATGATATTTTTTGTCCCCCAAGTTTTGATGAGAAAATTTACTATGATGAAAGCATGCCTCCTATCTATGATGATTATTGTGATGACACGTATGCTTTAAAGAATAATGATAACCATGAAACTTGTCATCTTGATCTTAATTTTCAATCACATGATAGTTATTTTGTTGAGTTTGCTCCCACTACTATTCATGAGAAGAATTTTTCTTATGTGGAGAGTAATAAAATTTCTATGCTTATGCATCATGAAAATAATGCTTTAGGTGCTGGTTATATTGTTGAATTCATTCATGATCCTACTAAAAATTATTATGAGGGAGGAACATATGCTGGTAGGAATTGCAATAATATCAAATTTCCTCTCTATGTGCTTAAAATTTTGAAGTTATGCTTGTTTTACCTTCCTATGCAAGTTCATTATTGTTCCCACAAGTTGTTTGATCACAAAATTCCTATGCATAGGAAGTATGTTAGACTTAAATGTGCTAGTCATATTCTTCATGATGCTCTCTTTATGTTTCAATTCTTATCCTTTATGTGAGCATCATTGAAATCGTCATGCCTGGCTAGGGGCATTAAATGATAGCGCTTGTTGGGAGGCAACCCAATTTTATTTTAGTTCCTTGCCTTTTGTTCCTGTTTAGTAATAAATAATTCATATAGCCTCTGTTTAGATGTGGTTTTATGCTTTTAATTAGTGTTTGTGCCAAGTAGAACTGTTGGGAAGACTTGGGGAAAGTCTTGTTGATCATGCTGTAAAAAACAGAAACTTTAGCGCTCACGAGAATCGCTGCCATTTTTATTTGGAGAGTGCTATTTAGTTAATTCTTTTTGCAGATGATTAATAGATAAATATCTAAGGTCCAGAAATTTATTTGATAATTTTATGAGTTCCAGAAGTATACGTTTGATCCAGATTACTACAGACTGTTCTGTTTTTGACAGATTCTGTTTTTCGTGTGTTGTTTGCTTATTTTGATGAATCTATGGCTAGTAAAATAGTTTATAAACCATAGATAAGTCGGAATACAGTAGGTTTAACACCAATATAAATAAATAATGAGTTCATTACAGTACCTTGAAGTGGTGATTTATTTTCTTGTACTAATGGAGCTTACGAGTTTTCTGTTAAGTTTTGTGTTGTGAAGTTTTCAAGTTTTGGTTAAGGATTCGATGGACTATGGAATAAGGAGTGGCAAGAGCCTAAGATTGGGTATGCCCAAGGCACCCCAAGGTAATATTAAAGGATAGCCAAGAGCCTAAGCTTGGGGATGCCCCGGAAGGCATCCCCTCTTTCGTCCACTTCCATCGGTAATTTACTTGGAGCTATATTTTTATTCACCACATGATATGTGTTTTGCTTGGAGTGTCAATTTATTTTGTTAGGTTTTGCTTGCTGTTATTTATAATATTAAAAAGGCATCTTTTATTTCAACAAAAGTGGCATTGATAGCCTTTACTATGCCTATGTTACAAGTATACATGTCGCTGTTTGAAAACGGAAAGTTTACTGCTGTTGCAATAATTCCCTAGAAAAGTAAGAATGTTATAAAATGTTGAAACCTTTTGAATATTAAGCTATGATAAATTTACTACAGTGGGAATTTTCTTTCATAATTTTTGGAGCTAGTGAAGCATGGATTTTGCAGCATTCTTTACAGACTATCCTGTTTAGGCAGATTGCTGTTATGTTTGCATTGTTTGCATATGTTTGCTCCTTTAATGATTCTATTTGAGGATGGGACTATTAAATATGCAGAGACATTTAGTACACAATGTTGAATAATAATTTTAGTGATTTTCTACAGTAGAGTATGATAAGGTTTTTGCAATGGTTTATACTAACTTATCTCACGAGTCCTTGTTGAGTTTTGTGTGGATGAAGTTTTTGAGATTTAGGGAGACCGTGATATGAGAGGAATTAAGGAGACACAAAAACTCAAGCTTGGGGATGCCCAAGGCACCCCAAGATAATATTTCAAGAAGTCTCAAGCGTCTAAGCTTGGGGATGCCCCGGTTGGCATCCCACCTTTCTTCTTCAACAATTATTGGTTAGTATCGGTTGATCCTAAGTTTTTGCTTCTTCACATGATGTTTGCCATTCTTAGATGTCATTTTATTCTGCTTTGCTTGCTGTTTGAATAGAGTACCAAGATATGAAATTATTAAATGTTAGAGAGTCTTCACATAGTTGCATAATTATTCGACTACTCATTGATCTTCACTTATATCTTTCGAAGTAGTTTGTTGTTTGCTCTAGTGCTTCACTTATATCCTTTTAGAGCATGGTGGTAGTTTTATTTTGAAGAAATAGATGAACTCTCATGCTTCACTTAGATTATTTTGAGAGTCTTAAATAGCATGGTAATTTGCTTAAAATCCTAATATGCTAGGTATTCAAGAATAATAAAATTCTCTTATGAGTGTGTGAATACTATGAGAAGTTTGATGCTTGATGATTATTTTGAGATATGGAGATGGAGATATTAGAGTCATGCTAGTTGAGTAGTTGTGAATTTGAGAGATATTTGTGTTGAAGTTTGTGATTCCCGTAGCATGCACGTATGGTGAATCGTTATGTAACGAAGTCGGAGCATGAGGTGTTTATTGATTGTCTTCCTTATGAGTGGCGGTCGGTGACGAGCGATGGTCTTTTCCTACCAATCTATCCCCCTAGGATCATGTGCGTAATACTTTGCTTTGATAGCTTCTAGATTTTTGCAATAAGTATATGAGTTCTTTATGACTAATGTTGAGTCCATGGATTATACGCACTCTCACCCTTCCATCATTGCTAGCCTCTCTAGTACCGCGCAACTTTCGCCGGTACCATAAACCCACCATATACCTTCCTCAAAACAGCCACCATATCTACCTATTATGGCATTTCCATAGCCATTTCGAGATATATTTCCATGCAACTTTTCACCATCCAGTTTATCATGACACATCCATCATTGTCATATTGCTTAGCATGATCATGTAGTTGACATTGTATTTGTGGCAAAGCCACCGTTCATATTTTTTTTCATATTTGTCACTCTTGATTCATTGCATATCCCGGTACACCGCTGGAGGCATTCATATAGAGTCATCTTTGTTCAAGTATCGAGTTGTAAATAAATAGAAGTGTGATGATCATCATTCAATAGAGCATTGTCCCAAAAAAAGGAAGGCCAAATAAAAAAAGAAAGGCCAAATAAAAAAAGGTGAGGCCAAATAAAAAAAATAAAGGCCAAATAAAATAAATAAAATAAAAGGGACAATGCTACTATCCTTTTTCCACACTTGTGCTTCAAAGTAGCACCATGATCTTCATGATAGAGAGTCTCCTATGTTGTCACTTTCATATACTAGTGGGAATTTTTCATTATAGAACTTGGCTTGTATATTCCAATGATGGGCTTCCTAAAAATGCCCTAGGTCTTCGTGAGCAAGCAAGTTGGATGCATACCCACTAGTTTCTTTTGTTGAGCTTTCATAAATTTATAGCTCTAGTGCATCCGTTGCATGGCAATCCCTACTCACTCACGTTGATATCTATTGATGGGCATCTCCATAGCCCGTTGATATGCCTAGTCGATGTGAGACTATCTTCTCCCTTTTTTGTCTTCTCCACAACCACCATTCTATTCCACCTATAGTGCTATATCCATGGCTCATGCTCATGTATTGCGTGAAGATTGAAAAAGTTTGAGAACATCAAAAGTATGAACCAATTGCTTGGCTTGTCATCAGGGTTGTGCATGATTTAAATATTTTGTGTGGTGAAGATGGAGCATAGCCAGACTACATAATTTTGTAGGGATAACTTTCTTTGGCCATGTTATTTTGAGAAGACATGATTGCTTAGTTAGTATGCTTGAAGTATTATTATTTCTATGTCAATATGAACCTTTGTCTTGAATCTTATGGATCTGAATATTCATGCCACAAGTAAGAAGAATTACATTGAAATCATGCCAACTAGCATTCCACATCAAAAATTATCTTTTTATCATTTACCTACTCGAGAACGAGCAGGAATTAAGCTTGGGGATGCTTGATACGTCTCCAACGTATCTATAATTTTTGATTGCTCCATGCTATATTATCTACTATTTTGGGCAATATTGGGCTTTAATATCCACTTTTATATTATTTTTGGGACTAACCTATTAACTTGAGGCCCAGCCCAGATTTGCTGTTTTATGCCTATTTCAGTGTTTTGAAGAAAAGGAATATCAGACGGAGTCAAAACAAAACGAAATCAACTGGAGAAGTTATTTTTGGAAGGAAACACACCCGATGGACTTGGACCCTACGTCAAGGAAGGAACGAGGTGCTCACGAGGGTGGGGGGCACCCCCCCCTAGGGCGCGCCCCCTGTCTCGTGGGACCCTCGTGGCTCCCCTGACGTACCTCCTGCACCCATATATACCCACGTGACCTAAAACTTCCAAAACGCAACATAGATCGGGAGTTCCGCCGCCAGAAGCCTCTATAGCCACCGAAAACCAATCTAGACCCGTTCCGGCACCCTGCCGGAGGGGGTAATCCCTCACCGGTGGCCATCTTCATCATCCCGATGCTCTCCATGACGAGGAGGGAGTAGTTCTCCCTCGGGGCTGAGGGTATGTACCAGTAGCTATGTGTTTGGTCTCTCTCTCTCTCTCTCTCTCTCTCTCTCTCGTGTTCTTGAGATGATACGATCTTGATGTATCGCGAGCTTTGCTATTATATTTGGATCCTATGATGTTTCTTCCCCCCTCTTCTCTCTTGTAATGGATTGAGTTTCCCCTTTGTAGTTATCTTATCGGATTGAGTCTTTAAAGATTTGAGAACACTTGATGTATGTCTTGCCGTGGATATCTGTGGTGACAATGGGATACCACGTGCCACTTGATGTATGTTTTGGTACCAACTTGCGGGTTCCGCCCATGAACCTATGCATAGGGGTTGGCACACGTTTTCGTCATGATTCTCCGGTAGAAACTTTGGGGCACTCTTTGAGGTGCTATGTGTTGGTTGAATAGATGAATTGAGATTGTGTGATGCATATCATATAATCATGCCCACGGATACTTGAGGTGACAATGGAGTATCTAGGTGACATTATGGTTTTGGTTGATTTGTGTCTTAAGGTGTTATTCTAGTACGAACTCTAGGGCTGTTTGTGACACTTATAGGAATAGCCCAACGGATTGATTGGAAAGAATAACTTTGAGGTGGTTTCGTACCCTACCATAATCTCTTCGTTCGTTCTCCACTATTAGTGACTTTGGAGTGACTCTTTGTTGCATGTTGAGGGAAAGTTATGTGATCCAATTATGTTAGTATTGTTGAGGGAACTTACACTAGCGAAAGTATGAACCCTAGGCCTTATTTCCACACATTGCAATACCGTTTATGCTCACTTTTATCACTTGCTACCTTGCTGTTTTTATTATTTCATATTACAAATACCTTTATCTACTATCAATATACCACTTGTATCACCATCTCTTCGCCGAACTAGTGCACCTATACAATTTACCATTGTATTGGGTGTGTTGGGGACACAAGAGACTCTTTGTTATTTGGTTGCAGGGTTGCTTGAGAGAGACCATCTTCATCCTACGCCTCCAACAGATTGATAAACCTTAGGTCATCCACTTGAGGGAAATTTGCTACTGTCCTACAAACCTGTGCACTTGCAGGCCCAACAACGTCTACAAGAAGAAGGTTGTGTAGTAGACATCAGGTGCCAACCCCATTGTTTTTTGAAGAGGATCTGGGTTCCGTTGCCTGCCCGGGGTCCATCCCCCCGATAGTCGTGCTACTCCGGTGAGCCTCCGTCCGCAAGCGCGACGGGGACAAGGGCCTCCTCCATGTCGTTCCTCCTCCATTCCCCGCCCTCGAGCATGACGCATCCATGACGGCCTCCTCCCACCGTCCCCTCCTCCCCAGAGGTAGGTGTCTCTGAAGTTCGTCCTGGCTAGCTGCGTTAGTTTGGTCCCGCCGCGCCCTACGCCCTGCCCTACCTCCACCCACCGGAGCCCCTGCCACCACGCAGCCTCCTTCAAGTGCAGCCCAATCGCCGCAGAACTTGGCGCATTCGCTGCTGCCACCTTCGGCCGTTCAACTATGCAGCCCTAAGACGTTCGCCGCCTCAGCCATCCGATTCCCACTGCTGTAGTGCCCGGACGAGGCCCGGGTCCTCCTTCCTGGCTCATAATTTTGATTGCATATACTGTCCATCGTTTTGCACTAGACTTATTCAGAGAGATGGTCAATGATTCTTGCCATGTTGTGCTACTGCAAGTTAGGCAAGGCAAAATGTGTATGAAACACAGTCTCGCAGGTATTTGGTTCTGGAAAAATGGTCTAAGTTCGGCATAGACTGCTGCTACATTCAGTACTCCATACTCAGGAAGTAATTGTTTTTTCATTGAGAGGCTCGTGAGGTAGTTGTTGTTCTCATAGATCAAACCTAATTGGCACCTCGATGATCTCAGGGTCCAAGTTACGCAAGTATTTTAGTTTAGGAAGATTTGGTATAGATAAATTTTGCACGGGTTAGTTGTGGATGCATCATTTGTCTATCAGATTAGGAATTGATTACTTGCTCATGTATATATGTGAATGAACCTTCTCTATATCAAAAATAGTATTGTGTTGTTCATCATATGGTATGCACCTCAAATATTCTTTTGGACCTTGGTTGATATGTACAGAAGTTTTCTTAGACCAAAAGATGACCTTCTCTCTGCCCTGCTGCTGACCTTCTTCCTTCTGTTGCACCCTCCTCCCCTTTGATATCTACTACACAACCTTCTTCTTGTAGACGTTGTTGGGCCTCCAAGTGCAGAGGTTTGTAGGACAGTAGCAAATTTCCCTCAAGTGGATGACCTAAGGTTTATCAATCTGTGGGAGGCGTAGGATGAAGATGGTCTCTCTCAAGCAACCCTGCAACCAAATAACAAAGAGTCTCTTGTGTCCCCAACACACCCAATACAATGGTAAATTGTATAGGTGCACTAGTTCAGCGAAGAGATGGTGATACAAGCGGTATATGGATGATAAATAAAGGTTTTTGTAATCTGAAAATATAAAAACAGCAAGGTAACTAATGATAAAAGTGAGCACAAACGGTACTGCAATGCGTTGAAACAAGGCCTAGGGTTCATACTTTCGCTAGTGCAAGTTCCCTCAACAATAATAACATAATTGGATCACATAACTATCCCTCAACATGCAACAAAGAGTCACTCCAAAGTCACTAATAGCGGAGAACAAACGAAGAGATTATGGTAGGGTACGAAACCACGTCAAAGTTATTCTTTCCAATCAATCCGTTGGGCTATTCCTATAAGTGTCACAAACAGCCCTAGAGTTCGTACTAGAATAACGCCTTAAGAGACAAATCAATCAAAACCCTAATGTCACTTAGATACTCCAATGTCACCTCAAGTATCCGCGGGTATGATTATACGATATGCATCACACAATCTCAGATTCATCTATTCAAACCAACACAAAGTACTTCAAAGAGTGCCCCAAAGTTTCTAGCGGAGAGTCAAGACGAAAAGTTGTGCCAACCCCTATGGATAGGCTCATGGGCGGAACCCGCAAGTTGATCACCAAAACATACATCAAGTGGATCAATAGAATACCCCATTGTCACCACGGGTATCCCATGCAAGACATACATCAAGTGTTCTCAAATCCTTAAAGACTCAATCCGATAAGATAACTTCAAAGGGAAAACTCAATCCATTACAAGAGAGTAGAGGGGGAGAAACATCATAAGATCCAACTATAATAGCAAAGCTCGCGATACATCAAGATCGTAACACCTCAAGAACACGAGAGAGAGAGAGAGAGTAAGAGATCAAACACATAGCTACTGGTACATACCCTCAGCCTCGAGGGAGAACTACTCCCTCCTCGTCATGGAGAGCACCGAGATGATGAAGATGGCACTGGAGAGGGATTCCCCCTCTGACAGGGTGCTGGAACGGTCTGGATTGGTTTTCGGTGGCTACGGAGGCTTCTGGCGGCAGAACTCCCGATCTATTGTGCTCCCTGAAGTTTTTAGGGTATATGGGTATATATGGGAGGAAGAAGTACGTCGGTGAACCTACGGGCTGTCCACGAGGCAGGGGGGCGCGCCCAGGGAGTGGGCGCGCCCCCATCCTCATGGGCAGCCCGGGACTCTTCTGGTCCAACTCCGATACTCCGTGGGCTTCTTCTGGTCCAAAAATAAGTTCTGTGAAGTTTCAGGTCAATTGGACTCCGCTTGATTTTACTTTTCTGTGATACTCTAAATCAAGGAAAAAACAAAAACTGGCACTGGGCTCTAGGTTAATAGGTTAGTCTCAAAAATCATATAAAACAACATATAAATGCATATAAAACATCCAAGGTTGATAATATAATAGCATGGAACAATAAAAAATTATAGATACGTTGGAGACGTATCAGCATCCCCAAGCTTAATTCCTGCTCGTCCTCGAGTAGGTAAATGATAAAAACAGAATTTTTGATGTGGAATGTACCTAACATACTTATCCATGTAGTTCTCTTTATTGTGGCAAGAGTATTCAGATCCATAAGATTCAAGACAAAAGTTTAATATTGACATAAAAATAATAATACTTCAAGCATACTAACCAAGCAATTATGTCTTCTCAAAATAACATGGCCAAAGAAAGCTATCCCTACAAAATCATATAGTCTGGCTATGCTCTATCTTCACCACACAAAATATTTAAATCATGCACAACCCCGATGACAAGCCAAGCAATTGTTTCATACTTTTGATGTTCTCAAACTTTTTCAATCTTCACGCAATACATGAGCGTGAGCCATGGACATAGCACTATAGGTGGAATAGAATGGTGGTTGTGGAGAAGACAAAAAGGAGAAGATAGTCTCACATCAACTAGGCGTATCAACGGGCTATGGAGATGCCCATCAATAGATATCAATGTGAGTGAGTAAGGATTTCCATGCAACGGATGCACTAGAGCTATAAGTGTATGAGAGCTCAAAAAGAAACTAAGTGGGTGTGCATCCAACTCGCTTGCTCACGAAGACCTAGGGCATTTTGAGGAAGCCCATCATTGGAATATACAAGCCAAGTCTATAATGAAAATTTCCCACTAGTATATGAAAGTGACAACATAGGAGACTCTCTATCATGAAGATCATGGTGCTACTTTGAAGAACAAGTGTGGTAAAAGGATAGTAGCATTGCCCCTTCTCTCTTTTTCTCTCATTATTTTATTTTATTTTATTTTTATTTTTTATTTGGGCCTTCTCTTTTTTATGGCCTTTTTTTATTTGGTCTTCTTTGGCCTCTTATTTTTTCGTCTGGAGTCTCATTCCGACTTGTGGGGGAATCATAGTCTCCATCATCCTTTCCTCACTGGGACAATGCTCTAATAATGATGATCATCACACTTTTATTTTCTTACAACTCAATACTTAGGACAAGATATGACTCTATATGAATGCCTCCGGCGGTGTACCGGGATGTGCAATGACTCATGAGTGACATGTATGAAAGAATTATGAATGGTGGCTTTGCCACAAATACGATGTCAACTACATGATCATGCAAAGCAGTATGACAATGATGGAGTGTGTCATAATAAGCGGAACGATGGAAAGTTGCATGGCAATATATCTCGGAATGGCTATGGAAACGCCATAATAGGTAGGTATGGTGGCTGTTTTGAGGAAGTTATATGGTGGGTTTAAGGTACCGGCGAAAGTTGCGCGGTACTAGAGAGGCTAGCCATGGTGGAAGGGTGAGAGTGCGTATAATCCATGGACTCAACATTAGTCATAAAGAACTCACATACTTATTGCAAAAATCTATTAGTTACCGAAACAAAGTACTACGCGCATGCTCCTAGGGGGATAGATTGGTAGGAAAAGACCATCGCTCGTCCCCGACCGCCACTCATAAGGAAGACAATCAATAAATAAATCATGCTCCGACTTCATCACATAACGGTTCACCATACGTGCATGCTACTGGAATCACAAACTTTAACACAAGTATCTCTCAAATCCACAACTACTCAACTAGCATGACTCCAATATCACCATCTCCATATCTCAAAACAATCATAAGGAATCAAACTTCTCATAGTATTCAATGCACTTTATATGAAAATTTTTATTATATCCCACTTGGATGCCTATCATATTAGGACTAAATTCATAACCAAAGCAAATCACCATGCTATTTAGAGACTCTCAAAATGATATAAGTGAAGCATGAGAGTTCATATATTTCTTCAAAATAAAACCACCGCCGTGCTCTAAAAAGATATAAGTGAAGCACTAGAGCAACAACAAACTACTCCGAAAGATATAAATGAAGATCAATGAGTAGTCGAATAATTATGCAACTATATGAAGACTCTCTAACATTAAAGAATTTAAGATATTGGTATTTTATTCAAACAGCAATCAAAACAAAAGAAAATAAAATGACGCTCCAAGCAAAACACATATCATGTGGTGAATAAAAATATAGCTCCAAGTAAAGTTACCGATGAACGAAGACGAAAGAGGGGATGCCTTCCGGGGCATCCCCAAGCTTAGGATTTTGGTTGTCCTTGAATATTACCTTGTGGTGCCTTGGGCATCCCCAAGCTTAGGCTCTTGCCATTCCTTATTCCATAGTCCATCAAATCTTCACCCAAAACTTGAAAACTTCACAACACAAAACTTAACAGAAAACTCGTAAGCTCTGTTAGTATAAGAAAATAAATCACCACTTAGGTACTGTTGTGAACTCATTATAAATTCATATTGGTGTAATATATACTGTATTCCAACTTCTCTATGATTCATACCCTCCGATACTGCTCATAGATTCATCAAAATAAGCAAACAACACATAGAAAACAGAATCTGTCAAAAACAGAACAGTCTGTAGTAATCTGGTTCAAACGTATACTTCTGGAACTCATAAAATACTCAAATAAATTGGTGGACCTGAGTAATTTGTCTATTAATCATCTGCAAAACGAATTAACTAAATATCACTCTTCAGTAAAAACTGGCAGCAATTCTCGTGAGCGCTAAAGTTTCTGTTTTTTTACAGCATGATCACAAAGACTTTCCCCAAGTCTTCCCAAAGGTTCTACTTGGCACAAACACTAATTAAACACAAAAAACACAACCATAACAGAGTCTAGATAAATTATTTATTACTAAACAGGAACAAAAAGCAAGGAACAAAAATAAAGTTGGGTTGCCTCCCAACAAGCGCTATCGTTTAACGCCCCTAGCTAGGCATGATGATTTCAATGATGCTCACATAAAAGATAAGAATTGTGACATAAAGAGAGCATCTTGAAGAATATGACTAGCATATTTAAGTCTAACCCACTTCCTATGCATGGGGATTTTGTGAGCAAACAACTTATGGGAACAATAATCAACTAGCATAGGAAGGCAAAACAAGCATAACTTCAAAACTTTAAGCACATAGAGAGGAAACTTGATATTATTGCAATTTCTACAAGCATATATTCCTCCCTCATAATAATTTTCAGTAGCATCATGAATGAATTCAACAATATAACCAACACCTAAAGCATTCTTTTCATGATCTACAAGCATAGAAATTTTATTACTCTCCACATAAGCAAAATTCTTCTCATTCGGAATAGTGGGAGTATCATAAGAGACTCGAATACTATAAATTGTTTCCACATTAAAAGAGTAATGTTCAGAAAAAGGGTAATCATAATCATGACAAGTTTTATAAATATAATCATCACTACTTTTTATAGCATATGTATCATCACATAATTATCATAAGTAGCAACTTTGTTCTCATCATAATCGATTGAAACCTCTTCCAGGATAGTGGAATCATCACAAAATAAAGTCATGACCTCTCCAAATCCACTTTCATAATTATCAAAATAAGATTCAACATCCTCCAAAATAGTGGGATTACTACTTCCTAAAGTCGACACTCTTCCAAACCCACTTTCATCAATATAATCATCATAAGTAGGAGGCATGCTATCATCATAACAAATTTGCATATCAAAACTTGAGAGGCTAAAAATATCATCTTCATTAAACATAGCATCCCCAAGCTTGGGCCTTTTCATATCATAAGCATAATCACTCTCATCATCAATAGTATGGATAGCACCAATAGTATAGCAATTATCATATTCTTCCAAGCAAGTGCCAAAAAGATTTTCAAGATCATAAGAAGTATCATTATCTTCCATAATTATATTTTCATTAGGCACAATAGTTATAGGAGCAACATTATTTGGGAAAGATATATTTTTACCTATCTTCCTTTTTCTTTTCTTCTTCTTCACCACATCATGTGTGGGTTCAATCCTCTTTTTGGAGCTCCTTATTAATGAGATTGGTTGAATAGGAGGCTCCTCCTCGTTACCTGATTCATCATAAGAAATAATAGGAGAATATTGGGAAGTCTCTTCCCTTTCATTAGTATTCTCTTCATCCTCTATTTGTTTTCTTTTCTTTATGTAATTGGCAATATAAGGATTTTCGATGCAATTCACCGCACAATACATATAAATTTCCTCTAGATCAAAATGAAGAACTCTATCAAGGGCAAATTCTGGAATAACCTTAGTTATACGTTTCATTTCTTCATAACCCAAGAGCAAACTAAGTTCATTATGATGTGCAAGGGAAATCAAGTCATCACAATTTTTGGACACGATACGATCATGAAACAATTTGCATTGGGTACTGAAATGATCATGTTCATTGCAAAGTTCACAAGTACGGCTAAGAAAATTTAAATTTTCAGCACAAACTTCTAGCCTTTCTTGCAACAATTTCGTTTCTAAATGCTTATGCCTCTTGCAATATCTATCTTCCCTATTTGGTGTGTACTTGCAAACCCAATGCACTCCACAAAAATTGACATGTTTATAGGAGACATTTTCATCATAACTAGTGCAATCATCATTAGTACTATGGATATTCAAGGAGTTCATACTAACAACATTGCAATCATGCTCATCATTCAAAGATTTAGTGCCAAACATTTTAATGCATTCTTCTTCTAACACTTTGGCACAATTTTCCTTTCCATCATACTCACGAAAGATATTAAAAAGATGAAGCGTATGAGGCAAACTCAATTCCATTTTTTAGTTTTCTTTTATAAACTAAACTAGTGCTAAAACAAGAAACAAAAAGATTCTATTGCAATATCTAAAGATATACCTTCAAGCGCTAACCTCCCCAGCAACGGCGCCAGAAAAGAGCTTAGTTGACGGGGTGTTAGTGCCGCTTTCCTCGCCTCCCCGGCAACGGCGCCAGAAAAGAGCTTGATGTCTACTACACAACCTTCTTCTTGTAGACGTTGTTGGGCCTCCAAGTACAGAGGTTTGTAGGACAGTAGCAAATTTCCCTCAAGTGGATGACCTAAGGTTTATCAATCCGTTGGAGGCGTAGGATGAAGATGGTCTCTCTCAAGCAACCCTGCAACCAAATAACAAAGAGTCTCTTGTGTCCCCAACACACCCAATACAATGGTAAATTGTATAGGTGCACTAGTTCGCCGAAGAGATGGTGATACAAGTGGTATATGGACGGTAGATAAAGGTTTTTGTAATCTGAAAAAAATAAAAAGCAAGGTAACTAATGATAAAAGTGAGCACAAACGTTACTGCAATGCGTTGAAACAAGGCCTAGGGTTCATACTTTCGCTAGTGCAAGTTCCCTCCACAATAATAACATAATTGGATCACATAACTATCCCTCAACATGCAACAAAGAGTCACTCCAAAGTCACTAATAGCGGAGAACAAACGAAGAGATTATGGTAGGGTACGAAACCACCTCAAAGTTATTCTTTCCAATCAATCCGTTGGGCTATTCCTATAAGTGTCACAAACAGCCCTAGAGTTCGTACTAGAATAACACCTTAAGACCACAAATCAATCAAAACCCTAATGTCACCTAGATACTCCAATGTCACCTCAAGTATCCGCGGGTATGATTAAACGATATGCATCACACAATCTCAGATTCATCTATTCAAACCAACACAAAGTACTTCAAAGAGTGCCCCAAAGTTTCTACCGGAGAGAGAGTCAAGACAAAAACGTGTGACAACCCCTATGCATAGGTTCATGGGCGAAACCCGCAAGTTGATCACCAAAACATACATCAAGTGGATCAATAGAATACCCCATTGTCACCACGGGTATCCCACGCAAGACATACATCAAGTGTTCTCAAATCCTTAAAATGACTCAATCCGATAAGATAACTTCAAAGGGAAAACTCAATCCATTACAAGAGAGTAAAGGGGGAGAAACATCATAAGATCCAACTATAATAGCAAAGCTCGCGATACATCAAGATCATAACACCTCAAGAACACGAGAGAGAGAGAGAGAGAGAGAGAGAGAGAGATCAAACACATAGCTACTGGTACATACCCTCAGCCTCGAGGGAGAACTACTCCCTCCTCGTCATGGAGAGCACCGAGATGATGAAGATAGCCACCGGAGAGGGATTCCCCCTCCAGCAGGGTGCCGGAACGGGTCTAGATTGGTTTTTGGTGGCTACGGAGACTTTTGGCGGCGGAACTCCCAATCTATTGTGCTCCCCGAAGTTTTTAGGGTATATGGGTATATATGGGAGGAAGAAGTACGTCGGTGGACCTCTGGGCTGTCCACGAGGCAGGGGGCGCGCCCAAGGGGGTGGGCGCGCCCCCACCCTCGTGGGCATCCCAGGACTCTTCTGGTCCAACTCCGATACTCCGTGGGCTTCTTCTGGTCCAAAAATAAGTTCCGTGAAGTTTTAGGTCAATTGGACTCCGTTTGATTTTCCTTTTCTGCGATATTCTAAAACAAGGAAAAAAATAAAAACCGGCACTGGGCTCTTGGTTAATAGGTTAGTCCCAAAAATCATATAAAAAAGCATATAAATGCATAAAAACATCCAAGGTTGATAATATAATAGCATGGAACAATCAAAAATTATAGATACGTTGGAGACGTATCACCCTTCAGGATGAAAAAACTTCATTACACAGTGGTGTAGAACCGCCGACATTACTCGTCCTATTTTGCATCACTATTTCTATCTTGAAAAAATTGATAAAATAAATATATGGGAGAAGGTCATGTACGTGTACTAGAAAAAAGTTTGCGTAAAAACGTAGAATACATTATTATCAAGGTGCTCATTTATACAAAACACATAGAGTTAAGAGCATAAAAAATCCTTTAAAAAAGATGAGGGGTCCATTTGGACAAACAACGGGTATTTGCGAAAAAAGGTTCAACAAAAAAGGAAAGAGAGTTAACAAAACTGACAAGAGGTTCACGAGTCAAAAAACAAGAATGCTTAAAGTTCAAAATACGAAAATACTTGACAATAAAGAAGAAAAATAACATTCAAACAAATCAAAAACTTCAGTGAGATCAACAAGTACATTTCATTCTGTCTCTCACTTCAAAACACATGAAAAAAAACCATGTAAAAATTACACGAGCAGTTCATCATTAAAAAGATGAAGTTCTAACGAGAACAAATGGAAGAAAGTATCACTAGTGATCATGCATCCCCCTGGATCCGCCGGCGGCGGCACCTCCTCCCCCTGATTCCGCCCGTGGCGCCACCCCCTTGATCCGTCCGCGACCTACCCCCCGCACTAAATGCGTCGTCGGACCCCTGCACACCCGCGCGCCGTCGGGACCCAACATCCCCGTGCGCCATGGCCCCCGCCTGCAATCCACCCAAGAAACCGCCGCCAGTGGAACACTCATTGTTGCGCGAGCACTGGTCCATGCGGGCGGCCTTCTTGTTGTCGAAGTTCATGGAGGACTGGGCATGCAGCTCAAGGAGAACTCGACCTACAGTTAGGTGGCTCATCCAGGAGCAACTAAGAGGCAACGGGAGGTTCCTCCTTCGGTTAGTGTTCAACAGGTCGAAATGACACTGCCCAGCGTGGCAGATGCAACGTCAATCCTCCATGCGTGCTTTTGAGCCGTGCCGGCACATGTTGATTTTTGGCTCCTCCTGGATTGCGCCATGTGCAGGTCGAACAAAATGGTCACGGCAGGTCAAGTGAAAAACTAGTGGCAGGACGAACACAAATGATTTTCTACAGGAACAAAAGAATGATTGTGCTACTTGCCACAGAATAAAAAGCTCGATGTGCTTTTGAAAAAGAAAAATGGCAACTGACGTTTGAAAATGTTCGGCAGAAGTTCATGTCAAACTAACGGGGTGATTCAGCGTTTATTCTTGAAAAGGTGGAGAAAATTGTACATGTTGTGTAGGTCAAAAGTTTGGGTTTAATTTATGTTTTGCGAAGGTCAAAATGTTGTGTTCGAGAAGGTCAAGTGTGTTATCTCAACAAGTTCAAAATAAATTTAAACATGCAAGAAAACAAAAAGAAAGGATAAGTTCAATTTCTAAAGATGACGCAGTTCGACGTGCTAAACAATGTTGAAAGAAAACAAAAATAAAAGGAGAAGTTTAATTTCTAAAGATGACGTGGTTTGATGTGCAAATCAATGCAAAAACACACACACAAATGTTGTTTTGGTGTCTTGAAATATTTTTATTCATAAAAAAGAATTAAGAAATAAAACCAGGAAGTCCATATTAAAAAGATAGAGAAATTCGATGATTATAGAGAACTAAGATTTTTCTCGTTATTAAAAAATGGAAGCAAGAAGTTTAAAAATAAAATAACAAGAAGTTCAACTTTTAAAAATTGTGCGCTTAAAAATTCATAAAAAAGATTAAGGAATTCAAATTGAAATTCATAAAAAACTCAGATATTTTCACGTAACCGAGAGAAGTTCAGATTGATAATTCCCAGAAGTTCACGTACTACACGGTGTGCATTTTGTATGAACAAAAAGAATGAAAAAGCAAAGGCTAAAAGTTTTGTTTCTAGAAGTTCAAGTGCTCGGCCCAAAAAAGTTCAAAAATTCTTGTGAGAAAGGTTGAACAAAAATACATGACCGAAGTTCAAGGTGAAAACAGCAAAAAATTCAACTACTACACGGAACGGGTTTCAGATAAGAATATAATAATAGAAAAGAAAGAGCTTAAAAGGTTTGTTGCAAGAAGTTCACGTGCTCCTCCGTGCACGGTTTACAATTTATATTGTGGGACACCCGGCCTCCAATTACATATTTTAAAATGGCAAAAAATGACGTCCCACCTTCAATTGCGTGTAATTCGACGTATACACAAACATGCGATAGAAGTTCATAGTGAAAACAACGAGAAGTTCAAGTACTGCAAGGAATGCATTTCAGGTGAAAAAAAGTATAGAAAAATAAAAGCTTAAAAGGTTTGTTGAAAGAAGTTCAAGTGCTTTCTCCGGGGAAGTACAAAAATTCTTGTGAGAGAGGTTCACCTGGTATTTCCATGTTCGTAAACACAAAAAAGAAATTGTTTTTTTGCCTTTTAAAATAATTCTCTCAATCCAAAAATAAATTTTGGGAGCAATTTGATTTCAAAAAGAAAATAAAAAATTTGAATTATAAAAATGGAAAAAGTTCTTGTACTACATGGTGTGTTTAATATGAGAAAAATGAATAAAAAGGCAAGGTCCAAATTTTTTGTTGTTATAAGTTCAAGTCCTCGGTTGGAGAAAGTTAAAAAAATATTTGTGAGAGAGGTTTGTAAAAAAGGAATATCATTTGTGTAACACTGACGAATGAATGGGATAATTACAAACGAAAGTACGTCACAGAAGTCCAACGTGAAAACATCACGAAGTTCAACTACTACGCTGAATGAATTTTAGATGAAAAAAACTTTTAAAATCATCGCGAGTATGAAAAAACGATCAACACGGGAAAGTTGTGTGCTTACAGCAGCTTTCCACCGGTATATCACTTGCTCAATTCCGGTGAGTGGATGGAGAGCTACGAGCAGTGGATGGAGAGTTACGAGCAAAAAAATCACGTGAAAAACTGAGTGAAATTCAGGTACACGCGCCGAGAAGTTCAGGTTCTTCACGCGGTGCATTTTCGAAGAATCTGTTTCGTGATAAAGGCAGAACGAATGATCTCGCCATTTTCAAAATTACAGGAAAACGGCTAGGAATCAGAGAAAACCATCAACATGGAAAAGTTTCGCATTTTTCGTAGCTTTTCAGCGGTATATTATTTGCCTCATTTCGATAAAGTTTGTAGGAATTACGGAGAAAATACGTTTTTAGCCATTTACAAAATTGACTTAAAACCGTAAGGAATTGGGAGAAACAATATATACAAAAAAGTTCCGCATTTTATCAAGCTTTCCAACGGCATATCATTTGCTGCATTTGGACACACGGTTAAAAAATTAGCTCAAAAATACAAACTCGATGGAACTTGTATCATTTTCTAAATTACTTTTAAACCGTTCAAAATTAGAAAAAAAACTTTTAACATGAAAAATTAGCGCATTTTCATAAGCTTTCCAACGCCATATTATTTGCCTCAATTGGCTTAGCCGTTTAGAAATGGCATCGAAAATACAAACTCGTATGTTTCGTTTGTGAAATTCTACGATTTTCCGAATTACTCTTTATTCATAGGGAATTAGAGAAAACTTTCAACATGTGGAAGGAGCGGTTTTGCAACAGCTTTCCAATGCCATATTATTTGCCTCATTCCGATAAATGGTTTAAAAAAGCGATCGAAAATACGATTCACATTTATTGTATGAAGAAAAAACGGTTTTCAAAATTGCTCTTAAATCGCTTATATTTTGCCAAAAATTTAACTTGGGCCATGATACTGATGTCCATAGCTTTCCAACGGTATATCGCAAGCCCCGTTTGGGCGATGTTGGCGGAAGTTCAACCTAGCACTGAGAGAAGTTCAGGTCGAACAACTGAGGCAGTAAAATTGCAAAAAACGCAATTTCATCATGAGTCGAGAGCAAAATTCGACAATGAGCGAGATTCCTATTTAAAACCGGTATTTAGTTGCTAAAAATGTTCCTAGATTACACTAACATCATATAGAACACGACTAAACAGAATAATTCATGGGGGAAGCCACGGTTGCAAAGATAGCGCGAAGGTCGGGTTCATACAGAGGGAAGTCCAGGCGCATTACTTAGGCAGTTCAGGTTGTGATCAGAATATTATTCTGATCCCGTGATCAGAATAATATTTATATAGTTACTATTCATCACCCCGGGTGTAGAATAAGTTATTCTTCAACCGAGGTAATTTTACAATCGCTTCATAAATAAATTACATTTGGAATTTAAATAGTTACATTCATATTGATTCATTACGTAAAATTTGGTATAAGAAAACAAGAAAATAGGTTATAAGACCAAAAATATCACATTTTATGCATGTTTTTCGTTCGTAACTTTACGTAACATAAAATATTTTTTACGGGGAGTATATATTTTCTTACGTTCTCTTTTTAGTATGGCATAAGACAAAATTTATGAAATCTAAAAATATGATGCATTGATTTCAAAATAGAGAGGGGGTGAAGAATAACTATTCCTCACCTAGGGTGACGAATAGCGCGACCCTATATATATATGTGTGTGTGTGTGTGAGGAAGTGGGGAATTTATTTGAAGAGTGACAAATTCCTGAGATGGTCAATTCCATGGTGTTAGTGCTTATATTGGAGTTTATATCAAAGTCATGCTAGCTTTATGTCGACATCAAAATAGAAAGCTACGATACTGGTCTTACGAGGCCATGCTACATCCTTGATCAGAGGCCAAGCGTTATGGTATGGTCAAGCTGCCAATTCTTTAATCATGGAGGCTCTTGCTATCAAAGGCGGAATCAAGCTCTCTTGTGATCTACTCCTTCTGTTCCAAATTACTCGTCGCAAAAATGAATATATCTAGAATTAAAATATATCTAGATACATCCATACCCGCGATAAGTAATTTGGAACGGAGGGAGTAGGTCTTGGAAACATCACGGTAGAAATTGATGCGAGTGAAGTGCTAAAATTGTGGAGGGGTTGGGATCAGGGTTGAACTAAAATTGCATCGATTCTCAAAGAGATTGAAGAGCTTCGTGGCAACTTGAATTTTTTTCAAAGTGAACTTCATTATACGTGAGGCTAATGAAGGGGCACATCTTTGTGCCAAGCAGGTTTCTGCTAGTAGAAGATGTATTTGAAACAATTTTATACCTAGTTTTTAGTTGTTTGCCTGCAGAATGATTGTAAGCCCACTAATTAATTAATAAAAGCTCTTGATTCAAAAAAGGGACCACCTTTGGTAGCAAACCTTTGCTTGGGGTTAGCATTTGCGAACGTTTTCCATGGCATTTTTTTAGGGGAAAGCCACTTGGTGCACTTATTAAAATCAAATCAAAGTTACATCATCCACGATGTCCGAAAGTAAAAAAGCTAGAAGGATCACCATCCCAAATAAAAGTAGAATTTAAATTGAAACTATGTCTAATAAGGTTGTGCGCCAATCTATTAGCTTTTCTAGGATAATGAGCGAAGGATAGCGCACCAATATAGTATGCTTTTTGAAAACAATTAGCTGAAATAACAGTATAGGGGTTCCAAATCTCGATCACACCATTGCATGCTTAAATAACTTACAACTAATCGGATTCAACAACGACTTGTTGACATCCAAATCCTTCAACGAACTCTAGTTCTCGCTGAATAGCCATTGCTTCTGTTGCTGTTGCATTAAGAAGATGATGCAACAACCAGGATGCTCCTGCAAGAGCCTCTTCTTGGCTATTTCGAAGTATTGCCGCTGCTGCACCTGTTTCATCTTCAAAAAAGCGGCATTAATATTTTATTTATAAGAATTGACAGGAGGTTTCATCCACACAACTTTATTGGTTTCTGAACGTTCTTGCCCTTAACAAATTCTCGTCGCTGCCACCATATATACCATGCCCCGAACACCAAATACTCAGAATCCCAACCTACCGAGAACAGGTGACTGTCTCCCCGGCCGCATGAGTAATTCTTCAACGATCACACTACCCAACCTGTCAATATGAATGACTTTGCCTATTGTTTCATGTAACCCGAGTTTCTTTCATACTTCTTTTGCTCTTTCACATGCAAACATCATACGCAACATATCTTCCAACCCTTGCTTGCATGTCAATATGAATGACTTTGCCTATTGTTTCATGTAACCCGAGTTTCTTTCATACTTATTTTGCTCTTTCACATGCAAACATCATACGTAGCATATCTTCCGACCCTTGCTTGCATACTGGGCATTGAGGCTGTACCTTGATGTGTCTGTTTGCTAACATCGACATCCCTGAGACAATACCATGTAAAGCACGCCATGCAAAAAATTTCACCTTGCTTGAAATTTGTAACTTCCACAAAATATCCATACCAGGTTTGCATTCATAGCTCCTTGGCCACCACCCCGCCTAGTTTGAGCACCAAATTGATGTTCCCATTCAACATATATAGTAAGTTGATCGGACTGAGAATGAGAACGACTTTGTATATCGCCATGCCACAAAATCTTCAGTCATGTTCGTGCTCAAGGTTTTTTTAATTCTTTCCGCATCCACCTAAATAAAATTATCTCTAATCAGAGCCTCATCCCATTATCCTGTATAGGGATTAATTAAATCATCTACATTTTGTAGAAGTTTTTGGATTTTTACATTTATTACTTTCCTATTCGGACTGCTAGGCATCCGATGGTCCTCCCATATGTTGACATTTGCTTCAGTACCAACTCTCCACATGCGTCCTTTCATAAACGTGCGTAGCCCAACTATTATGCTCTACCAAGTAAAAGAGGATCACTCTTTCGGACCCGCTTTCAGTAATTCCATCGGGGTAATACTTAGTTCTGAGAACAGTTGCACACAAAGAATTTGGTTTTATGATCAACCTCCAACTTTGCTTTGCTAACATAGCGAGACTAAATGCATGCAAAACTCTAAACCACATGCCTCCATTCTTTTTTGGTGCACATATTTTCCAACACGCCCATCAATATATTCTCCTTTGTTCTACAGTATCTCTCCACCAAAAGCTAGACATTTCATTTGTTATGAGATAACAAATCTTTTTGAGAATATTAAAAAATGCCATAGCAAAATTAAGGAGAGACTGGATAACAACTTCCAATAAAGTTTCTTTGCCGTCCACCGAAATTTTTCTCACCAAATCTTCGAGTCGCTTTATTACTCTCCCAAGAAGATGAATAAAACTGTCACTTAGCATGTCAATTCTTCATAGAGAAGACATTTTCTTTTGAAAAACTGCCATCATTTGATCTTGATCAAACAGCTGCGAGGCGTTCGCTGTGAGTTTCTTCCCAGGGAACCTTTACCTATACCGGCTAGCATTATACCGGGGAAAGAAAAGCATCTGCGTCGCCTTCCTCCCAAAACCCAAATCGAACTCGCGGCGATCTCTCGCCTTCCCAAACCAACAGACTCTGTACGGTCTTCTCGCTCTCGCGCCCCTCCCACAGTTTGTAGCGTGGCTGGCAGCAGCAGGGTGCCTCGCCAGCAGCTGGAAACAAGTATGATCTTGCCACTGAGCTGTGCCTCCAACGTGTTTGCGTGAATGCGCAGGTGGCGCGCTTGCTTTCTTCCACGCACTAGATCTTGTGAATTTTCCGTCTCCACCTGATTTTGAGATTCGCCGCTGACCATGGCTGACGCCTCCGTCGCCGGCGGTTCCATGGACGACTACCCAACCATCGACCCAACCTCTTTCGACGTGGTCCTCTGCGGCACCGGCCTCCCGGAGTCCATCCTCGCCGCTGCCTGCGCGGCCGCCGGGAAGACCGTCCTCCACGTCGACCCCGACCCCTTCTACGGCTCCTTCTACTCCTCCATCCCGCTCCCTTCCGTCCCCTCCATCCTCTCCCCCAACTCCTCCACCCCTTGTCCTCCCTCAACCACAGCCTCCTCGTCCGCCACCGCCGCATACACCGCCGTCGATCTCGAGCGCCGCAGTCTGTACTCGGAGGTTGAGACCTCGGGGACGGTTCCCGAACCGTCCAGGCGCTTCACGGTCGACCTGGTGGGTCCCAGGGTGCTGTACTGCGCCGACGAGGCCGTGGACCTTCTTCTGAGGTCAGGAGGAAGCCACCATGTGGAGTTCAAGAGCGTGGAAGGGGGTAGCCTCATCTACTGGGATGGTGCGCTCTGCCCGGTGCCAGACTCTAGGCAGGCCATCTTCATGGACAGCACACATCGGTCAAAGGAGAAGCTTAATCTTAGGGATAATCTTAAGGAGAAGACCCTCTTGTTCAGATTCTTCAAGCTTGTCCAGTCACACATTGCCACATCGTCTTCTGGTGATAAGGATGGGGAGGGCGAAGCCTCTGGTAAGATATCCGAGGAGGACTTGGACCTCCCCTTCATCGAATTCCTCAAGAAACAGCAGCTTCAACCCAAGATTAGAGCGTAAGAGCATGCTCAAGTGTAATAGTGTACTCTATTTTTTTAGCAATTTGACTGATTTAGGCTTTTGTGTCTTGTTTCTAGGGTTGTGCTATATGCAATAGCCATGGCAGATTATGATCAAGATGCTGCAGACTCATGCGAGAAATTGCTAACGACGAGAGATGGAATCAAGACCCTAGCTCTTTATTCCTCGTCCATTGGGAGGTCACTTTGCTCACTCGATCCTTTTTTGGTACTCTTTTGAGAAGACATATCTTCTATGATGTATATACCTTTGTTGGGTAATCTGTTTAGTCTGGTGTAGCTTAAGAGATGTCTAACATGTGGTGATTTTATATGTGACTTGCTGTGGTCTAAATTTTCTATATGTGCTCATTTTATCTTTAACAGGTTTGCTAATGCCCAAGGTGCTTTCATTTATCCTATGTATGGGCATGGCGAGCTACCGCAAGCTTTCTGTCGCTTTGCTGCTGTTAAGGGTGCCCTATATGTAAGATGTTATTCTCAGCTATGTTATTTTTCTTTTTGATAAATCTTACATATACTACTGGAACGTGATGATAGTGATGATGTGGTAGGCCAAGGGTTTAGCACCTCTCTGCTGGAATGACCTGCCCTTTTAAACCAGAACATGGCCAATTATATTGTCTTTTTTGTGACTCTTTGATACTTAGACTCTGGTATATCTCTCTTCTGTCAATCAGGTGTTGAGGATGCCAGTCACAGCCCTTCTCATGGACCAGGTATGATAAAATTTAAGCTCTATGCTGGACGTGTTCGTGCCAATGTTTGTCTGTCTGATATAGTCAATTGTACAATATAATCTTTCCTTTTTGTTGCTCAGTATTTATATATTTTCATTATAGATTTTACTGTCATCTTCAAATGTGTACCAACAAATTGCAAATCGGCATAGGATTCTATGACACCCACTTGATCCAGCAAAGATAGAGTAGAGAGAGTTGGCAAAATTACCTGCTGCTGCTGCTGCTGCTGCTTCAAGAGGGAAAAGATGCAGTGTTACCATAATTAGGTTCTCCTGTACTATCAAAGTCTGGAAAAAGATAAAACAATCTGCAAAATTCATTTTTTTGCATCTTTAGATGGTGAAAATTTGTTGGCAACCACCATGGTTATGCATCTCAGTCCTGAGCTCAACAAGAACAGTTCTGCCAAAGTGTTTGTCCAATCTGCAAAGCAGTCAGGGAGAGCCTGATTTCAAGTACATGCAAGGGATATTTTTTTTCCGCTCAGGATAAGAATGATACTGACTCATTTAATATATTTGAATGCATTAGGTCGATTCCCAGAATCAGTAGATCAGCGATCATTTTCAGTGTTTATTTGCCTCTGAGTGATGTCGCATGCTTTAGTTAGGGATCTGCACGATCAATTTTGTAATCTGTGAATAGCACCCAACAATCAACATTCTCTTGTTCAGGAAAAGAAGCGTTATATAGGCACCAGATTGGCTTCTGGTCAGGATCTTTTGTGCCAGCAGTTGATACTAGGTCCCTCATACAAAATTCCTTCATTGGACATGCCAGCTGATGCTTCAGACTCCAACTTGACGAGAAAAGTTGCCAGGGGAGTATGCATAATCAGCAGCTCCATAAAAGAGGCTTCATCAAATGTTCTGGTTGTTTTCCCCCCAAAATGTGAGGACAGTTATTTCTCCTCTGTTAATGTTTGTATTGCTTGAATAAGTGATTTGCTTCTCATTTGTTTCCTTCATTTTAGCATTACAAGAGCAGCAAGCTACAGCTGTTCGGGCGCTTCAGCTGAGCAGCAATGTAGCAGTATGCCCTCCTGGAATGTAAGTTACGTATGCAGTGTTAGTGTTTACTTTTCTGCATCTGACATAGGAACAACTGCATTTGAAATTGTCACCATATAGGCAGGCAACTTTGCTTACAAGCTGATCTCCACCTTGCAGGTTCATGATATATCTGTCTACTCCCTGTACCGATGCCTTTACGGGAAAGCAGTACATAAACAAGGCTATGGAGGTTCTTTTCAGTACTCAGGCTTCAGATGATTCAGAAGGCCATTTGGAGACAACCAGCAAAAACATCGAGGATACAAAGCCAGTGCTAATCTGGAGTTGTGTGTATGTTCAAGAGATCACACAGGTGCATTTGTTTGATCATTTTCAACACTAGTAAAAATATGTGCTGTTAAGATGTCATATACTGTATGTATTTGTATTAAGACATCCATTGTCCCGTCTTCCACTATCAGGGAACATCTGGTACTGTATTGTCATGCCCCATGCCTGATGAAAACCTGGACTACAGAGATATACTGGAATCAACAAAACAGGTATTGCGTTCGTTATGTGTTGGTAAATTTTATTCTTATTTCTGTACTTGCAGGAGATACAGGCCAGGATTCTGGCTCATCATGGAGGCTTCAGAACTGAATTGTACATGTCAATAGCGAGTGCTTTATTACGGTGTTTGCATTGAAGAAAGAGTAACTAGTATACCTATATAGTGCTGGAGTGAATTCGTCTAGTTGTTAATTTCGTTGTGTCTGATGTAGGCTTGGAGATTAGCTCTTCATTTACTTGATAATGTCTCTAGCTCTGTCGAGCATAATGAGATGTGAACACAGAAAAGGCACATGCAACCATCTGCCCTTCATCTTATAAATTCCTTTCATTGTTTTTCTTGCAGTTATTCACAGATACTTATCCTGACGAAGAATTCCTGCCTAGAAACGCAGCTCCTAAATATGCCGATGATGACTCTGATCTTGCAGAGTAGAAACATGTTTGCAGAGGTAATAACATCCCTGCATGTGGAACTTGTACTGTTTTCTCATTTTATTGTTACATGTGAAGATATCAAAATCATTGCACATGGAGCTGTATATTTACTCATAGTTATCTCAGTGTGCTTGAAAATGTTATAACATTTACACATCGGACTTTGCACTGTTTGCTCATAACCTCATTACATTGAAATGTGAACAACTGTGAATTTGCACATCAAAACTTTTGAAACAGTTTTTTCCAGACCTGCTTGGATCCTGAATGAGAAAAGATGGGTTAACAAAAGAAATGCCAGGGAAGCTCCACTATCAATTTTTTTTATAGAACACCAAAATATGTTGCTGTTGAAGCATCTATTTAAATATTGGTCACATTCTCTCCGGAAGGTACATATGGTGCCAAATAACCCAAAATATCGAATAACAAAGAGTTAAATATATCTCAATTTCGTTAGGACAATGTATGGTGATAGATGATGTGACATGGCTTTCGTTTTGAAGTTCACGTGCTCTGGTAATTCCCAGTTTGGCTTGGTCAAGGTGCACTATTGGTTACAATGTTCTTGTGAACACTATCATACTGGCTCACCTTACAAAAAAAAAATCTTGTCCTGAGTTGGTTGTTATTTTCCGCAGGGTTAGTGTTTTTCTGGACAAATATTCTACAGAAGATACATGAAGGCATTTTAGATACATCGCACCAACATGGATGATCTGCTCAGTGAGCGAGAGCACAGACAACGTTGATGGTTGTATGGCTTGTGGCAGTACCTGTAGTTGTTACTGCACAAGCTACATGTGGCGCCTTTCATTTGTTGCACTGGTTCTTTGTACGAGTGAAACAGAGTAATGAAATTGAGTTTAAACTACTGGTCTGATGCATCCATGGAGTCTGTTACCATAACTATCCTTGGAGTCGAAACAAGGATAACTTCGAGGGCACCGGCCTTGTGTTGTGCGGGTGATGAGCTTGCTGTCGATGTATCGTCAGCGCATGTCGATCACTGCAATTGGTGCTGGGATCTTGTGGAGTGCATGCCTCTTCACCTTTGCTGGAAAGTCCCGGGTCTGCTCCTCCCATAGCAGTCATGACTATACTGTCTGGCGGAGGTGGAGGGCGGCATGTTGGTGGAGCGGGGCCTCCCCTTGGTATGTGTTTGTGTTGTTGGCGTCTGTTGCAGTGTTTGACATGTTGTCGACGGGAGTGGGGTTGGCCTTGTTGAGTTTTGATGTTTGGAGTGGGCTTGACCTTTGATAGATGTATTGGGTTTTGCTCGGTTTTCTGTAATTAACTGGGCAACAATCTTAATTAATATAACTGGTAAAGCTTTTGCCTGTGTTAAAAAAAAAGGCTTCCATATTTCGAAAGATCGCCCAACGGAACATTATAAAAGGATGTACACCATAGGACATTGATCTCGTACCCTGCATAAATATCAACATGATGAAACAGTGAAATTTTGGTAGAAGAACATAAACACTATGTATTTAAAAAGTTTGCTTCAAAACCAAACGCGTTCCACACCCGTTTCATCTGGTTTTCATGGTGCATTATAGTATGCCATCTACCATCAAGTCCACATGGTATTTTGGTTTGGTATCTATAATCATCTAATTCACTATGCTTCCTAATTTGGAGCCCTCTCGCTCAGTTGAGGTGTTCACTTTTGGATTTCGTTCATGATTTTGACAGGGTCAACTATTTCTTAGCGAGCTTTCTCATTCAGTTGAGGTACTATTCAATTTTTGATTTGATCCATGATCTTGGTTGGTCAACGATTTTTCAAATTAATCGGCAAAACCAACCTATAACAACACATTGGTCCTGTGCGCCCTCTCACCATCTAAACAAAGAAGCGCCGACATGTGACATTGTAGAATAGAAACAATATCAGTACATGTGGTCATGAAAGCAAAAAACCTTCCTCATATAAGTTTTGGTTGATTAGCATATAACACAAAATAACATCATCCAGAAAAGCCCACTAAAACATCACATTAAAAAGAAAGAAAACAGACTTCAGCATCTTCCCCACACGTTAAACCAATTTTGTGACCAGAAATTTGAAATGAAATCCTCATTCGAGGCTTTCTCTCAAGCTGGATCGATATATAGGCGCTCCCATTTTTATAGTCGCTTCTAAATACTTCATCACCATAAAATAACAGTCTGGATCTTTTGCACCAGGATACTTATTTTGTTTTGTTTGTTCCGTTATATCCATGATAGTGAAACCTAACCCTTTTCTGGATCGTATGGAATTTTTTTGAAATAGCAGCGTGGATGCAGAAGCCTTGATCTTCGTCCTTTTTGAAATACAGAATAAATCCGAGTAGATAAGCACAAATCATAACTACAGCTAATTGTTTTTATTTATTTGATGAGAAGACTGTCCTATTTAGAATTGTAGTTGCTTGATACTCGATCGTGTATTATATAATTCCATTGCTTGATATTCGATCGTGTAGCAGTTAGCTAGTCAGAATCGTATATACAGTTAACTAGCATTGCCCGTGTCACGGAATTAGACCCATCGATCTCAAGTTCTCACCCTTGCGCATCGAGAGCTCAAGTCAAGTGCAGCTGGGAGAGGAGTGCTGTTAGGGTACTGGTAGATACTCTCTCGATCTATTACATGCACAGGGGAATTCGAGATACAAGTGCGAATTACAAGCTCTGGCTAGAGTACAGGAATGGAGAGCGAGAGAAAGAAGAAGGAAAGGAAGCCGCCGCCGCCGTTCGTGATCCACTGGATACCCTCCTCGTTGCCTCCTCTCCACTTACTTATAGCTGGCAACGATTCAACGTGTGCACAGCCCAGCCCAGCCCATATGCTGTCCACGGATGGGCTGGCCGGTTAGGAGGGCTCCTAACATCCCCCCTCCTTGAAATGCGGCTTGCCCCCAAGCCGCTGTCCTGAAGAGCTCGCCAGGATCCCACGGTGCTTGAAGATCATCAATCATGTTGGAGTCGCCATGGTAGTTGTCGCAGTAGTAACCATTGTTGAGGTGGACTTGAACGAGCTTGAAGAAACGTTCGTAGTCAACGGTGGTAGCCGAAGCCGGGGTGGATTTCGACGAGGTCGCAGCAGTAGTTGTGGCCAAGGTAGGCCCCCCCGGAGGATGTATAAGACTTGAAAGGCTCACACCACCTTGATCCCACAAAACTTGTTGTACCTTGAATCCATCGGAGTCCATGTAGTAGCCGAAATGAAATGTAGTGGCATGGACGAGGTAGGCCGCAGTTAAGATGATGACACACTTTCCTCCTTCGAAGACCACTAGCTGAGCCAATTCGGGTAACAACGGCCATGCCATCCCTCCAGGATCCCAAGATATGTCCAACAGGTAGATGCCCTGGTCAGACCCAATCACATCCATAGCATAATTGAGCACATAATCTGAACCGAGCCACAACAAAGAGCAACAATTGTTAGAAACATCAAGCCGCGAATTCGGAATGTCGAGGTGCTGGTCCAGAACTAGCATAATGTCCAGGTGCTGCCACTGTACTGAAATGTTCATGTGTTGCCTTGTGTCTGGCATTTTGTCAGTCCTAGGAAAAGGTAACTGGGGAAAGAACTGCTGCTCAAAATGTGTGAATGTATATCTGCAGGAAGGCCATGGTTGCAGCTTGACTGAAGGAACTAGAAAAATATGCAATATTCTGAACTTCGCAAGCACACCACGATCTTTTGTTTGATCTGGTCGATGCCGCAGCTCATAATCAATGTCAGCAGAAGATAGTAGAACCAAGCACCACATCATCACCTTCAGACAAATTGGAAACAAGCAATCACTTTTTGCAATCTGAGAGAAGCGCTGGCTGGACTCCGCAATGATACACATAACATGCCATTGTGAACCGCTACTAGAAGTAAGAAACCCTGTGGTTATTCTGAACAAATAACCCCCTGGATTCCAAGGGAACAAGCATAATGTAGAATCTGAATCAAACTGCCTGAATGAACACAGCTCGCGGAAATTAGCTTTTACTAGCAGTGGCCATTCCCCTCGTAGCTCAAGATTAACTTGTCTGAAATAGTCCTCAAGCAAGTAAATAACAGTAGCACAGCCTAGTTCATATGGCCCAATTTGCATGAACTGAAGAAAAAATTTGTTGGAACATCCTGCGCTTAGAGCGCCCATTTCCTGCATGTTCTGAAATAGATGTGCAGCCATAGAACAGATAAGTAGACGCCATACCACAACACCCAGGTTCAGATCACCCATAAATTGCATTATCGGCTGACTCAGGACTGGCATATCTCTCAGCGCCATGGGGATCCAACAAGCCAACTTCTCATAAGTACATGGTTTCAGTCGCGCACTTGGCAAATGCCTCAAGGATGCTCTCCAAGAATTCAGATCATGAGATAAATACTGCATCGCATATGTAACCTGCGGTAGCAGCCCTGTATGCTCAGAATCACTTCTTCAGGAGAGGAAGCAAATGACGACCATGGCATAAGACAAGGCCTGCTAGTAGATGTTTTCCTCTTGGAACTAAGTGTCCATGCAACTTTCCATTTGAAATGTTTAGATCAATTAGGGAAAACAGACAGAGTGTTGAATTTCACTCTCTTTGATCCAGCCTCACAACAATTGCTTGGCTCAGCGGAAACCAAGAAAGTGTGCTGCCCTTGTTCAGTGATGTTAGCTAGATCAAAAGATAGCACTGGGTCACACTGTATTAACTGAAAACCAAAAATGCTCGTCGTGTTCCAAGCACTGTGTTTCTTCGCACGCCGAAACTGATGTACAGCCATAGGAGCAAGACCAGGATGATGCATTCCCAGAGCAAGAATAATACTGCATGTACAGCGTTCCGAAGGCCACTGTTTACTGTAAGAAAATAGCTTGGCGTGCTTACGGTGACAGGAACCAACATTGTTCTGTTGCAAAGACCATAAGCACAAGGGCTCGATAGAGGTTATCCGGATGCAGTGTACATTGTAATTGCCCACAAGTTCTCCAGCGTGACATGATTCCATAGGAAAGGTGCTACTAGTCATATCAAGCAATTGGACAAACTGGAATGGATGTGCCCTGAATGTCCATGTATGAAGGCCATAAACAGAAGTAGTCATCGAGAAGTTTCAATGGGACCTCTGATGGCACACTGACTGCAAATGATGGCCATGGCATCGGCCGTAGCAGCAGGCCTTGGTGGCTTGGGTGCGGTGAGATGTCCAAGTCATGCTTCTGGAACGGCTGCATCGAATTGACAGTCTTGGTAGCAGGACAAACGAGGTCGGCGACGAGCTCATGTGTGGCTGCTGGGAGTAGCGACGCCGTCGTGACTGGAGATGGGAACGAAGTGGCACCAACTTGGTTGGAGCATTTTGTCGAACAGGAGAAAGGCGTCATGCTGATGTAGACAGGGGACGCTCTGCGGGAGACAACAAGGACCTCATGGACCTTGTTGGTGGGGAAGGAGACGCTTGAGAGGACGGCAAGCTCGAGGGCGACGTCTGGAGTGGCCGCCACGAGTGTGTACTCGTCCGGTCCTGCAACAACGACGCCGCGGGTGCTGTCGGCGACGGACTTCCGTGACGGAACCTAGACGTGGAGCGGCGGGTTGATGCTGGCCATCACAGGAATGGTAAGGACGCCGAACTTGTCGCTGAGGTCGACGACGGACTCGTGGTAGACGATGGTGACCTTGTCGACGCTATTGGTGGCGACAACTTGGTTCAGGCCATCCGTCGAACACATCACGTGCGCCATCACGATGCAAGCAGGGGGCGCGTCGTGGATGACCTCGAGCACTTCCTGGGGCTTGGTGGTGGAGCCGGAGACGTCAGGGACGGGCGTAGGTGAGGCGTCCGTCGTGGTTGAGGCCGCCGGATCGACAAGCGAGGTGACCACGGGAGGGTCACCCACTCGTGCAATACCCAACACTGAGCTCATCTCGTCTGCCTGAGCACATAACCTCTCCAGATACCACAACAACCGCTCCTTGGCAGACATGGCATCCCACTCTGATGGTTTGATGGCGGGCATGGCGTCGTCCCCGGTGGAACGGAGGAATCGGGTGTGGACGAAAAAAATTGGGAAAAATTGAGGAGTGAAAGGGTGGTGGCGTGGCTCTGATACCAGATGTTAGGGTACTGGTAGATACTCTCTCGATCTATTACATGCACAGGGGAATTCGAGATACAAGTGCGAATTACAAGCTCTGGCTAAAGTACAGAAATGGAGAGCGAGAGAAAGAAGAAGGAAAGGAAGCCGCCGCCGCCGTTCATGATCCACTGGATACCCTCCTCGTTGCCTTCTCTCCACTTACTTATAGCTGGCAACGATTCAACGTGTGCACAGCCCAGCCCAGCCCATATGCTGTCCACGGATGGGCTGGCCGGTTAGGAGGGCTCCTAACAAGTGCCAATGGCGTCAGCTGGAGACCGGCGGCGGCGAGTACACGCAGGACGGCACGACGGACCTCTGCGGCAACCCGGTCATCCGATCCAACCGAGGAGGCTGGAAAGCCTGCTCCTTCGTTCTTGGTAAGGAAGCTCCGCGTGCCTAACCTTCATTTCGTTGCACGTAAGGTCGTAAGGAAGAAGAAGCCCGATATCCCTGGCCTGCAACGCCGAAGAAGCCATGGCTGACCAAGTGACCTGCAGTGTACGAGGTGTTCGAGCGGATGGCGCACTATGGCATCGCGTCCAACCTGGTGCTGTACCTGACGAGGGAGCTGCACCAGGGCACGGTGCGCTCCGCCAACAACGTCACCAACTGGGCCGGCACCAGCCTCATCACGCCCGTCCTCGGCGCCTACATCGCCGACGCCCACCTCGGACGCTACCGCACCTTCATGGCCGCCTCCGCCATCTACCTTCTCGTAAGTCCTTCCCTTCCTTCATACCTCGGCCCGATCGCCGGCAAAAGCTCTCGCTGAAAATGAAAAACTTTGCGCAGGGAATGTGCCTGCTGACCATGGCCGTGTCGCTGCCGTCGCTGAAGCCGCCGGCGTGCGGCACCGGCACGGCGGACCCGAGCTGCGAGCGCAAGGCGTCGAGCCTGCAGCTGGGCGTGTTCTTTCTGGCCCTGTACACCCTCGCCGTCGGCACAGGCGGCACCAAGCCCAACATCTCCACCATCGGCGCCGACCAGTTCGACAAGCACGAGCCGCGGGAGCGCCGGCAGAAGCTCTCCTTCTTCAACTGGTGGATGTTCAGCATCTTCCTAGGCACGCTCTTCGCCAACACCGTCCTCGTCTACATCCAGGACAAGATCGGCTGGACCGTCGGCTACGCGCTCCCCACCATCGGCCTCGCCGTCTCCATCGCCGTGTTCACCGCCGGAACGCCCCTGTACCGCCACAAGCCGACCTCACCCGAGAGCTCCCTCGCCAAGATGGCCGGGGTCATCGTCGCCGCCGTCCGCAAGTGCCGCGTCCCGGCGCCCGCGGACCCGCGCGACCTGCACGAGCTCGACCCCGAGCACTACGACAGGAAAAAGACGTCCTCGCTGCCCCACACGCCGAATTTCAGTGTGCTGAGCAAAGCGGCGGTGAGGACCGGGACCGGGAGCACGTCGCGGTGGTCGCTGAGCACGGTGACGCAGGTGAAGGAGACGAAGCAGATGCTCAAGATGCTTCCCGTGCTGTTCATCACGTTCGTGCCGAGCGCGATGCTGGCCCAGATCAACACGCTGTTCGTGAAGCAGGGCACGACGCTGGAGCGGCGCGTCGGCGGCTTCGACATCCCGCCGGCGAGCCTGCAGGGGTTCGTGACCGTCTCCATGCTCGTCTCCGTCGTGCTCTACGACCGCCTCTTCGTGCCCTGCACGCGGCGCCTGACAAAGAACCCGCGGGGCATCTCGCTGCTCCAGCGGATGGGCGTCGGGCTCGTCCTCCACATCGCGATCATGGTGGTCGCGTCGGCGACCGAGCGGCGCCGCCTGGCCGTGGCGCGCGAGAACGGCGTGCTCGACAGCAGGGGCACGATGGTCCCGCTCTCCATCTTCGTGCTGCTCCCGCAGTTCGTGTTCGTGGGCGTCGCCGACGCCTTCCTGGAGGTGGCCAAGATCGAGTTCTTCTACGACCAGGCGCCCGAGGGGATGAAGAGCCTCGGCACGTCCTACGCCATGATCAGCCTCGGCGTCGGCAACTTCCTCAGCAGCTTCCTGCTGTCGACGGTGTCGCGCGTCACGCGGCGGCGCGGAGGAGGACATGGAGGCTGGATCCAGAACAACCTCAACGCCTCGCGGCTGGACCTCTACTACGCCTTCTTCGCCGTGCTCAACTGCGCCAACCTCCTCGTCTTCTTCGCCGTGTGCCGGATGTACGTGTATAACGCGGACATCGCTGACGGTGGCAAGGAGAAGCAGGGGAGGCCAGGAATGGTGAAGGAGCCAACCGTACCAGCTACAGAGTAGTATCTCCTGGGAATTAGCACATACCCAAAACCCAAAATAACATTTAAAATGTTCAATTTCAGATTTCACATAAAAATTCAGTTGCACCAAAATAAATGTGCAATTGCACGCAATTACAATAAATAAAATATGCAATTGCACACAATTACGACAAATAAAACGTGCAATTGCGCAAAACACAAAAGAGTAATGTTATTCGTGCGAATGGATCTTACAAAAAGTTTTACATACTGGTACAATCTGAAGGTAGTTAGGCCATGTACAATGGTTGATAAAACAGTCTTATCTTAAGCCTTGCATGTAATTTAGATATGCCAGCAAAATATGTCTACGATGGGTTATATCTTAGTAGTATCTCTAGTAATTAGCTATTCCTAAAAACATGGTGAGACATATAGGGCATGTACAATGGTTCTATCTTAGGAATGCAACATAGGATAAATGATGAGTGGGTGAGAGAGAAAACATAAGAAAAGTTTTGTCTTCTCTTATTTAAGAGAAGACAAGAGATGATCTCTTAGCATAATATGTCTCACCACGTTTTTGGAAATAGCTAATTATTGGAGATAATGCTAAGAGATGACTCATTGTAGACATGTTGTTTTGTCATCTCTAAATTACATGCAAAACTTAAGATAAGACTATCTTATCAACCATTATACATGCCTGAAATCATCTCTTAAATAAGAGAAGACAAAATCTTTTTTTTTATGAATTCTCTTTTCTCCACATCAGTATTTATCCTATGTGACACTCCTAAGATAACACTATTGTACATATCCTTACTAAAATCATGGGGCGGTTACCCAACCTTCGCCCGCAGCGTTCCTTTTTTCGCCCTACCTCATTTCTCTTAGGTTTTGTCCGCCAGTCCGCCTCCCTCCTCTGTTGATTTTTGTTTCATTCCCCGTCGATTTCTCATGTCCCACCTTCTTCCCAGTTCTCTCGTTCCGTCTGAAGTGCACCCACGGACATAGCGAGCAAAAGAACTTGTTCTGCTAGCCCCGCCACCACGCCCGTTCGACCAGCCATCCGCACTCCGCCGCCCATACAAGCTCCGCCACCTCCTGTACGTGCTACAGATCGCCAACCCGTCCGCACACAACCTCTGATGTGCCGTCGGTGCTAGAGCTGCGCCGCGCCGTTCATGCTCGATGTCCATCGCCGGCGGTGCGAGCTCCACTGCCACCCATCCAAGTTCTGCCTACTACTGTTTCTCGCATGCCCGCCACTCAGCTTGGTTCGGTCGAATCTCTCCTGCTGGTTACTGGCGTTGGGATATCGTCTCATGGTCGTCGTTGCATCAACTCCCGACCCGACCGCTATGCTGGCAACCGCTGTTTCTGATGATGTTGCTCCCACCCTTGTCACGGTTCATATCCTTTCTCTACTAGCTTTCCCTTCACAGAAGATTTTGTGGTTGATCTGTTGATTGGGCTAGGTAGACATTGTTGAGTGTTTTGCGGTGGATGTGATATGGCTGCGACTGACTGACCAACCCCATATGTGTTTAAGTAGACAGTAAAGCTTCGTGCGCTGCTTGTGAACTACATCAGTCCAAAAAAGCATATTTTAATTACTGGGGTTGTTCCTATGCTTGCACTACATTTGGTTTTATAAGGTTTGGGATCTTCTTACACTGCGTAACACCTTAATTCAACGATTCTAATGTGGTTTGCAAGCCACCGATCAGCTGTAGAAGTACTCGCTAAATCGCAGTTCAAAGGTGTTACACCCACGATGCGGCTATATCTCCCACGTGTCGGAGCACGACTTAGAGGCATAACCGCATTGTAGGCATGTCACAAGAGGGGTAATCTTTACACATCTCATGTACTGAATAAGAAAGAGATACAAGGTTGGCTTACAATCGTCACTTCACACAATATATGAATATAACATTACATCATCTAGCAAGGTCCGACTACGGAACCAAAATAAAAGAAGACCACCCCTAATGCTAGATCCCCGATCGCCCCGACTGGGCTCCACTACTGATCAACTGAAACGAAACAACACAATGAACAAGATTTTCATCGAGCTCCTCCTTAAGCTCGGTTGCGTCACCTGCACAGTATCATCGGCACCTGCAACTGGTTTTGAAAGTAATCTGTGAGTCACGGGGACTCAGCAATCTCACACCCTCGCGATCAAGACTATTTAAGCTTATGGGAAGGAAAATGTAGTGAGGTGGAGCTACAGCAAGCACTAGCACATACGGTGGCTAACTTACACAAATGAGAGCGAGAAGAGAAGCAAAGCACGGTCGAGAATCTATGATCAAGAAGTGATCCTAGACTACTTACGTTCAAGCATAACTCCAACACCGTGTTCACTTCCCGAACCCCGCCGAGAAGAGACCATCACGGCTACACACGCGGTTGATGCATTTTAATTAAGATAAGTTTCAAGTTCTCTACAGCCGGGCATTAACAAATTCCCATCTGCCCATAACCGCGGACATGGCTTTCGAAAGTTCAAAACCCTGCAGGGGTGTCCCAACTTATCCCATCACAAGCTCTCACGGTCAACGAAGGATATTCCTTCTCTCAGGAAGACCCGATCAGACTCGGAATCCCGGTTACAAGACATTTCGACAATGGTAAAACAAGACCAACAAAGCCGCCCGATGCGCCGACATCCTGATAGGAGCTGCACATATCTCGTTCTCAGGGCAACACCGGATGAGACATCTTACGAGTAAAACCAACGCTCAAGTTTCCCCGAGGTGGCCCCGCAGTCTACTTAGTTCGAACCAATACTTAGAGAAGCACTGGCCCCCCCCGGGGGGGGGGGGGTTAAAATAAAGATGACCCTTGAGTCTGCAGAACCTAAGGGAAGGTGATAGGTTGTTAGTGCAAATGATAAAACCAAGGTTGGGCCTTGCTGGAGGAGTTTTATTTAAGGCAAACTGTCAAGGGGTTCTCATTATAACCCAACCGCGTAAGGAACGCAAAATCAAGGAACATAACACCGGTATGGCGGAAATTAGGACGGCAAGAGTGGAACAAAACACCAGGCATAAGGCCGAGCCTTCCACCCTTTACCAAGTATATAGATGCATTAATTTAAATAAGAGATATTGTGATATCCCACCAATAAACATGTTCCAACATGGAACAAACTCCAATCTTCACCTGCAACTAGCAACGCTATAAGAGGGGCTGAGCAAAGCGGTAACATAGCTAAACAACGGTTTGCTAGGATAAGGTGGGTTAGAGGCTTGACATGGCAATATGGGAGGCATGATATAGCAAGTGGTAGGTATCACAACATAGACATAGCAATAGAGCGAGCAACTAGTAAGCAAAGATAGAAGTGATTTTGAGGGTATGGTCATCTTGCCTGCAAAGTTCTCCGAGAAGACGAAAGCTTGATCCTCGTAACGTACTCAATGGGTACCTCGAACAACGAACTCGTCTCCCGGCTCTACCCAAGACAAGAACACAAGCAAAGGAAACAACAATCAACCACAGTGCAATGCGCAAGCAACATGGTGCAAAACATGGCATGATATGCGGGATGTGATATGCAATGCATATGCGAGCTCCGGGAGAAAAATATTGAACAAGGCATCAACTTGGAAAACCAAGAGTGCCGCTAGAAAGATGAGTTGATTTCTGTCAAAATCGATATAAAGATCACCAGAAACGGATGCACGGTTTGCAAATGGCAAGCAAAACAATAATGGCACTAAACTGCGATTAACAGCATGATGCCATCAAGAATGCAACAAGAAACTAAGCTACTGCACTCCAACATAGAAACAAAGCACATGGCAGTGATCCATTCAAGAAGCTTGACAAAAGATGAACACTGAGCTACGGCTAAATCATACAATAGCAGGTTCAAACAAGCATGGCAAAAGTGCAAAAGATATCAGGTTCACAGACTTAGTGAAGATAACAACATGTCAGGATTAACATCAGGAAGCAATGTTTAGAGCAAGATAACAACATGCTATAGAAACAGAACATAGCAAACAAAGGCATGTCATGAATCTACTCAAAGCATATAACAAAAGTCCCTTACTGACCATAAGCCAAAAAGGATCAGAAGATATGATGGCACCCATGTAAACATAGCAAGTTTCGTTAACAGATTCAGACTTAGCAGAAAACTGGACATGGCAAAAACAGAGTTATGTAGGCATGTTTGCGAGCTCGATGCACTCAACACAAGGCATTGCATGACAAAATAAGAATACACCCAACAAGAAGACATGTTAAAGTAGCTAACCATGGCAAGAGCAATCTCATAGCATGCAAGGATCAACTACAACAACATCGCCAAAATTGCTTAACACGTAAACAATCTGCCGGGAACATTTTATAGCAAAAGTAGAGTAAGATTGAGTCATGATAGAGTACTCCATAATTGCAAACAAAGACATGGATGGATAGAACATAACAATATCTCAAAATCATCCTTAGTGAACATGCTCAAAAGAGGCATGGATCACTCTGTAGCAACAAGAATACATGGCATAAAAATAACATCAGGGAAATGACTTAGAAGAATTCTAAGTCCCTGAAATCAGCAACATCATGAGAGCTACTTTGCATGCTTGTGCTAGTCACCATATTGATCACAAAAATACATGGCATACACCCCTGTAAAGATGGCATGGCATATAACAAAACACATGTAGAGCTCATACTCATATGAGGCACACATTAAACATGGCAAAAATGACAAATGCTCATAAACTGATAAGAATCAGCACCTAACATTTTATAGCACTCTTGCTACAACATTTAGGGCATCAAGATGGACTCAAACAGGCATGGTGCAATGGAATGAAATGAAAAGCACATCCAGACGAACAATTTGATATATTACATGCCCAAAACGGAGCTACGGATGCAAAGTTATGATGCGATGAATATGGCTATAAAATTACTGAGATCCTCGGGACTTGGTGGAAATTAGCACCTCGGGGAAAAGTCAACGGGCGAGGTGGCGGCGGATCTCACCGGAGCCAGGGAAGAAGATGGCCGGAGAGGAGGGGCCGTCGAGGGGGGTGCCGGATCCGGCCTTCCCGCGGCCGGATCTGGCCGGGGCGGCACGGTGGTGGTTGAACGGCGACGGCGGACGGCGCGGAGGGCAGAGCAGGGCACGCCGGCGAGGTCGGCAGGGAGGCGCGCCGGCGGGGAGGCGCTCCGGCGCGGCGGCCGAGGGCGGAGGGCAGCGCGACGACGAAGGACGGCGGCGGCGGCGCGGGGCGCCTCGGGCGACGGCGAGGGAACGGGCCTCGCGGGCCAGGCATGGGCCTCACGGGCCGGTGGGAGGCGCAGGGCAGTGGGCGCGCACGTGGCGGCGGCGGAGCGACGTGGCAGCGCACCATTGGCCAGGGCGACGTGGCTGATGGCGGTGGATGCGTCCGGCGCGGACGGACATGTCCGGCGGCGCGGAGGGAGTTGGATCTAGGGTTTGTCTACGCGAGAATTTTGGAGGTAGACAGATATTTATAGGTAGAGGGAGTTAGGAGAGTCCAAATGAGGTGCGGTTTTCGGCCACGCGATCGTGATCGAACGACCGAGAGGATGGAGGGGGTTTGGATGGGTTTTGGGCCACTTTGGAAGGGTGTTGGGCTGCAACACACATGAGGCCTTTACGGTACCCCGGTTAACCGTTGGAGTATCAAACAAAGTCCAAATGGCACGAAACTTGACAGGCGGTCTACCGGTAGTGAACCAAGGCCGCTTGGCAAGTTTCGGTCCAAACCGAGAACATTTAACACCCTCACACGAAAAGAGGCAAAATAGGGCGCCGGAGGACATAGGAGTGCCGGAATGCAAAACGGACAACGGGAAAAATGCTCGAATGCATGAGACGAGCACGTATGCAAATGCGATGCACATGATGACATGATATAAAATGCATGACACGCAAGCAAATGACAAGGCAACAACAGCGAATAACTGGAAGACACCTGGCGCAACGGTCTCGGGGCGTTACAAAAGGTGATCCACGGAAACAGCTGGTGCCAGAAAGGTGTGTTAGTTTACATTTTTCATGTGTTCTGGATGTATCTACTGATTCCACAAGGGATGACCTTGTGATTGTTAGGGAACTGTTTATTACTTAGTCTTTGTTCTTAATTTCTCTGAATTCGTCTTGAAAAAGTTTGTTCTGAAATGATTATCTCTCGTAACTTCACTTAGTTCCCTAATTTTGGAGCCCTGTCATTCAATTGAGGTCTACAATATGAGATTGAGTTGCTTAATTTTAACTGGGTAAAATCCCTTCTTTTGCAGACAAAAATTGAAGGAAATATGCCCTAGAGGCAATAATAAAGTTGTTATTCATATTTCCTTATATCATGGTAAATGTTTATTATTCATGCTAGAATTGTATTAACCGGAAACTTAGTACATGTGTGAATGCATAGACAAAACAAAGTGTCCCTAGTATGCCTCTACTTGACTAGCTCGTTAATCAAGGATGGTTAAGTTTCCTGACCATAGACATGTGTTGTCATTTGATGAACATGATCACATCATTAGAGAATGATGAGATGGACAATGCCCATCTGTTAGCTTAGCGTAATGATCGTTAAGTTTTATTGCTATTGCTTTCTTCATGACTTACACATATTCCTTTGACTATGAGATTATGCAACTCCCAAATACCGGAGGAACACCTTGTGTGCTATCAAATGTCACAACGTAACTGGGTGATTATAAAGATGCTCTCTAGGTGTCTCCGAAGGTGTTTGTTGGGTTGGCATAGATCATTAGGATTTGTCACTCCGAGTATCGGAGAGGTATCTCTGGGCCCTCTTGGTAATGCACATCACTATAAGCCTTGCAAGCAATGTGACTAATGAGTTAGTTACGAGATGATGCACAACGGAATGAGTAAAGAGACTTGCCGATAACGAGATTGAACTAGGTACGATGATACCGACGATCAAATCTTGGGCAAGTAACATACCGATGAGAAAGGGAATAACATATGTTGTTATTGCGGTTTGACCAATAAAGATCTTCGTAGAATATGTACATACCAATATGAGCATCCAGGTTCCGCTATTGGTTATTGACCGGAGATGCGTCTCGGTCATGTCTACATAGTTCTCGAACCCATACGGTCCGCACGCTTAATGTTCGATGACGATTTGTATTATGACTTATGTGTTTTGGTGACCGAAGTCTTTTCAGAGTACTGGATGAGATCACGGACATGACGAGGAGTCTCGAAGTGGTCGAGAGGTAAAGATTCGTATATTGGAAGGTAGTATTCAGACATCAGAATGGTTCCAAGTGGTTCGGGT